>NW_015150693.1:215515-263927 GCF_000732505.1 Cyprinodon variegatus
TATCTATCTATCTATCTATCTATCTATCTATTGTTTGCTGACTTCTATTCTTTTATTGTTTATTTCTCGTTCCATTTGTTCATTCTCTGCTTCAAGTATAGAGCTTTAATCATTTGTTCCCTGCTTTGGTTCCTTTGTTCCTCCCAAACTGGATTTCTATCTTCCTTCTTCTTTTTTGCATGGTCCACATTTAAAACCTGATCACTTTAAATATACATATTGAATTTCAAAATGAAAACCCTGAAGGAATTCTAATTTTAAAGGTGGCGCAGAAACTGCAACCAGAACTGCAACTGCTGAAAAACTATAAGATCACAAAAAATTTTTTTTAGACCTCTCAAATCTTTAAAACAGTATCTTATGAATATGTTTTTTAGTTTTTTGAATAGTTTCTAATGTGTTAAACTTGGCATACAGCTTCCTTTGAAAGGGTAGGGGCTTGTGTTGTCTAACTTACAGTTCAAACCCCATCAATATTTTTGTTTAACTACTTATAGATATCTGCTAATAAGACTGACTGTAAAAATACTGTCCGTTTCTTATTATGCAGGGATGAAAAAAAACAAAATGTCTTTGTGCCTCAAGCCACTTTTCTTTAAAATGACCTCCCTGGAGAGTGTTCGGACCAAATCTACTCATCAAAGATCTCCTCCCAAAAATGTGTGACCTGAGTCAAAGAGGCATTTTGTCTCCTCATTTTAGAGACACTTAGTGTTGTTTTACAATCACCAGGCTGGCAGGCATGTGGCTAGTGGCAGAGCACTGCGGTGAATGAGTTAAATCAGCTCCTGGTGAATTCAACCCTGTGTCGTCACAAGGAGAAGGAGGCTGAAGATGCACGCGATAAGATTTTGTCTGTCTCGTGAAGACTGGACTAACTCTCATGTGTCCCTCCAAGGAGGGTAAAGGACAGGAATATATCAGGGAGGGGAAGAGAGGGCTTGAATGGATGGGGATTTATTCTCTAGAGATGTTCCAATTGCGCCCTCCAACAACTTGCTTTACTGTCATCCATTCTGGCAATAGTGATGCCATTGACTGTGGAGGTGATGAGTCTGTGTACTGCCTTCTGTCAAAAAAGATTGCTTACTGTAATTCTATGTGTGGTCAGTTCCTATTTTAAACCATACTATGTAATAGCAAGTATCATCTGTGAAACTAGCACTGTCCCTTCTGCTCAATGAATTTTCATCTTTTGAAATTCTATATATATAGATATCACCATTAAATGGATCAATGTATTTGGACCTGCAATATAAATTGATTAAATATATAACAATTATTTAATGCTATGTACTGGTAATTGAATATTAATTCAACCAACAATGTTAATTTTCCGTTATCCTCAAAAGCATATTTTAATGCATCAGTAAGAATAGTTTTACATTTGAATTTACGGAGTAAAAAAGATATCTTTAAGTAACCCAGGACTTAATATACCTCATATCATATAGGAAAAACTTTCAAGTTCTGTTCTAGACAGCAATACAAATATAATGACACTATCACAACACATACATTTTGCATGGTTAATTGTGAACAGACTTAGGTGGTGTGTTTGAAATTATTATGGAGCTTTCTGACAGGGCAACACATTTCTATCTAGAATCCCTTGATATTCTTGAGATTTGATTGTACCTTGTAGATATTCAAGACACTCTGTGTGAGATGAAGCAAAGCAGCTCCAGATCATAACACAGCCCCCTAAATGTTTCACAGTAACGACAGTGTTTCATTCTTGAACTACAAAACATTTTTATCAGTAAACAAAGAGCTGAATTGCCTTAGCAAAATGTTACATTTTGTCTCATATTGCCACAGGACATTCTACCAGAAGTTTTGTGGCTTGTTACCATGTAATTTGGCAAATTACAGTCTTGCTTTTTTATGATTAATTTTCATCAATGGTGCCCTGCTTGGCCACCGCTCATTAAGTCCACTTTGGCTCAAGCAACGACAGATGGTATGATCTGACACTGATATTTGAGCTTGATGTCCACCTTTAATCTCTTCAGTAGCTTTTCCTGGCTCTTTTATTACCATTTGTATTATCCATCTCTTTGATTTGCCATCAATTGTCCTCCTTTGACTATGTCCAGAGAGGTTAACTACAGTACCATAGATCTTAAATTGTTCAATACAATGTGCAACCTTAGTTAGAAGAACATCAAGCTTCTTTGAAATTATCTTATAGCCTTTATATTTAACATGTCTTTTTTTTAAACTAATTAATTTTTTTTAATCTAAAATCTCCTGTAACAAGTCTTTCTTTCGCTTCCTGTGGTCAAAGTTGAGTGTTATGCATGACAAAAAGCACAGTGACTAGCTGTAGCCCCATATATAAGCCCACTGACTGATTTCAAGATCAGACATGATGCTAATTAGTGGACACACCTTGATTAAACATGTCCCTTTGGTCAAATTATTTTGAGTCATTTCTAAAGTTAACATTCTTTTTGTCCAGCCCCATTTCATTTTAAGTCTGGCTTTAATTTTTTCATGGTCATATAATTTAAATGTATTATTACATTTCGGAATTTGAATAGATACAGGCATCTATACCTAATGTAACAAAAGTTTATTTCTGTTTTTGGACTTCCTTTCAGCCACTAGTCCATCACATTTTAAAAAAGACATACGGGAGAAAAAAGATAATACAAGTTCATAGCAAAACCTAAGGACAATTAGGAGTAATCAGCTCTCTGCTAACCCAGGGACCAAGCTTACCAATTAGCCTGTAACTAAAGGCTTATGGACAGGACAACAATTTCTCTTCAGTGTACCAATGTCTACAAAGTCCGTTCAACTCATAAAGGCATTGGAGAGTCCTACAGCTTACATTAAGATATATAATTCTTAAAAATCTTAAAGAATAATCCACTTATTTTCTTAGCTCTCCTTAAAAGATCAAGAACATTTTCATTTCAATTTTTTTACACAAACATAAGCAATTATTTATAATGACCATTTATAATTATAAAAAACAGACCAAAAGAAAAAACAAAAAATCTAATTGTATTTTGCCAGGGGTGTGACAGCAGCTGGACTTGAGTCCTCCAACCAGCACCTACCAAGAGCTCTTCTTTTTTCTGCAGGATGGTCCTGGCCCCTATTGGAGCAATAGAATAATTCCTGGTGGTTGCCAAATGGTTTTGGAAAAATACGAGTGTGCCAAATTAATGTAGCTTCTGATGGGCATTAGAAGGACTGTGAGCGGTTGGTCTCAAAGAGGCATGTTATTACAAAAAAAAAAAACAGTTACTGTTGGCCTTAAATAGGTTTCATCAAAAAGACAGCAATGGATATGTCCTGTAAAGTTACAGTATTTAAGAGAAAGCTGAAGCAGCTGTGAGTGGATGGAAGAAATGTTGAAATATTCTTGGAGCTTGATGACTTTATGGAGAGTTATGAAATAAACAAATTCTTTTCAAACTAAGAAAAAAATTATTGCCTCTCACCTCGGGAGCCTGTAGGAAAGTTTCAATAAGTATTCCCCCCAAAAAGTACAACCAGATACGTTAGCCTTTAACCAAATCTTGCATCACCTGCCATCAGAGCTGTACGACACCCTGCTCCAGGGATGCTAAAATCCAGACCTCAACAGCTTCTATCCTGCAATGCTTTGATGCCTTTAGATTCAGGTGGGTTAGAGAATAGATGCATCTAAAAGTTACAGGATGGTAGTTCTTAAGGACTGGATTTAAGTGCATTGCCTTGCTCAATGTCTCTGACCAAACATTACAAATGGCTACAGTAGTTCTCTGCCTGAATGCTGGAAGAGTTCTGGTTGTCAGTAGAAACAGAGTACGCCGCACTGTCAAAAGCTGCAGCTCATTCGTTGTCTCCATCTGCTTGTACATATCTGTGCAGAAATATCTTTCCCACGCTGAAATAAGCAAAAACCAATTACAGATCACGACTGCTCAGAGTGGAGAGTGATCTCTCACTGGTTGTTACTAACATAATGTAAAGAACCTGCTCTGTTCAAACAAGCAGGCACAGTTGTCACATTAAAAAGTTTCAGAAAAACATCTCTACTTTTGACCAGGAAGTAATTGTTAATGTTAAAGCGCTCAGAAACATACACATTTCATATTAAACATGGGCAGTTGTAATGGTCATGGCTCTGAAGGCTGGCCTAATTGCTTAATTAATCTGTTTCTTATCCACTGAGCGTGCCCTGTTCCTGTCTTGGCTTGGTGGAGAGAGCAATTTTTTAGCGTTTCATAGTTTTCCTAATTTCCTGTCCTGTTCTGCCTCTCAACAACTGAGCCTGCCTTTTGCCGTCTGAACGTTCTGCCCGAACTATCAGTGGACTCCTGGATTCCTGGACTCCTGCATGTTCTCCGGGGCTGCAACACTCTGGGCATCGCCTGCCGCATCGCGTTGGCAGCCCACCGGCTGGATTCTGCCGCATTTCCTGAAGTTGGACTGAACTGTTAAGCCAGGTTAGTGATTTAAATGCATAATCATCCTCCATCAGATTATCATGGTCACTAATCTGTGTTTTCTAGTGATGTGCGGCGCCACCCCTTGCTGCTGATACTATGGATTCACAGCCCGCCGTGTTTCTAAAATAAATGCTTTGAATTATCCCACTGTCTATCTTGCCATACTGGGTCTTTCTGTCCTATTTTATATAATGTGTTTTCTTAGAGCTTAGTACATGCTATTTACACGTCTGTTTTATTTAATTAAAAAGAAAATAAACTTTGAGTCATTTTTTTACATTTTAAACGCAAAATGATGGTATAAAGCAACCATTGTTGTTCTGTTTAGAAAGTTATCCTCTTGATGCTGTTTTATGTTTTTCAAAATAAGATGTTAGAGAGACAAATAGCTGAAGTGATTTCAAAAGTGCTTGTGTGATTATGTAACTGCGACTTATAAGAATATTGATTGGTAATTTGGACAAAGGGGTCATGGCCTGCAATGCATGATAAATTGGTGTTTGTGACTCATTGAACCAGGGCTCTAGGGTGCATGCAATGTCTTGAAGAGTTTAACATTTGGCGCTCCCTCACTTTCTGTAGTTTATATCTGAAGTGTTTTTAATCAGACAGAGAAACTAGAAGAACTTGAGCTGGGTTGAAGTACAATCTATTGGGTTGAATATATCTGCATGTTGACTGCAGTAAGCTGTTTTAAATCACATAGCAAACCAGTGAGAGAAATCATCAAGTTAGATAACATACCATGTCCTTATGTATTCTTTACATTTTTTTGAATTATTTTCTAAGCCAATATGAGTTCCCATAATTAGAGTCTTAAAGCACACATGCAAAAACACACACTTCAAAGTGCTGAGATCAATACATAATAATCTCAAAGAGCCATAGCGATTTAATAACTCACTCAGACATCTCTAATATGTCACTCAAGTCTAAAATACTAAACAATTGATAACGCTTTTTTTCTCAGCGTTTTCCTCCTTCAAATCTAACCTAAGTGGCAGCAAAGTTCAAAGAAGCAGACTGTAATGCATGTTATGGAAATAAACCCAGGGCTGATTAGCCTTTAAATCTCTGACTGCCCCAACCCCCTCGAAAAATGGCTGTCACGATAAAATGACTATCCTTTACTTCCATTCTTCTCTCTTAATCCTCCTAAATTTATTAGAGGGGGAGTGCCTTGGCACAACAATGCCAAAACTCATTTCCATGGGAGCTCACACGGCATGATGTCCGTGAGGCGAGAGACAACTGATTTCCTATGCAAAGGATCCTTTTAAAAGAAGAGGGGGGAAAGAGACAACTGATTCTTTTATTGCAAATTAATGCAGGGTTTTGTTAAGGAGGGCTAAGGGTCATGGAGTCAGCAGGACTTCTGCTCACACACTTTAATGCAGCAGATGCAGGTGCACCGCTAATTGCAGGTGTGCTTTAGTAGCCAGAATATACCTCTGTAAATGTTCATCACACATGAAGAAACACAGAGTTAGCCACTCGGCTCTCTCCAAAACCATGCAAGCCTATAAACTTTTGTATTCATAGGCATTCACATTCTTTTAAAAACGACACATACCTGTTCAGTTATCTTAATGGTATAAAATAATTTAGAAGCTTTATTGTATTCATGAAACCATATTAGAATTTAGTGGCGATACCAACTCAGAATACACACAGCTAACACAGAAAAAATATTAACATCCCTCACTTGAGAAAAATAAGCTTCCTTTGAAGACAAAAGTAAAACATCCTTAGAGGAGCTATATATACATTTTTATTATAAAATGGTAGCATTTTTGGAAGATATAAACCATCATAAGAAGAAATCTATGGACATAGAAGTTTTGTGTTTACATAAAGTGCAGCTCGTGCCAGTCTACAAAATGATTTTATTGTAAGCGATGTGGGGTTGTGTGGGGTGATCTTTTTTTGTGTGTTTTTAAGGTGGGGTCATGTTTCTGTTACCTATATGGGACAGTATAGGGTAAATTTACCAGGAATATGATATATTGTGGGGATTTATAGCTACTAAGGAGGGCCAGTCCACTGGTTCCCATGAGAAAAGGTTTTATTGTTGGGGTTTAGGAATGAGGGTATGAATAGGTTTAGGATTTTATATTTAGGAGTTTAGGATTAGATTTTTGTTGGTTATGATAATTTTACAAAGACATATCAATTATCTTACACTGATCGGTCAGGAAAGTAAACCATTAGTCCAAGAAGTAGCCAGTGGTAACATTAGAGGAGCTATAGAGCTGCAGATTTGGGTTTGGAGAAACTGTTGATAGGACAAAATGTTATCATTCAGATAAAGAAAATTAATCTTTTGGACCTACATGCAAGCCTGAACAAACCTTCAAAACTGTGAATAATGGTGGTTACAGCATCATATTGACTGGATGTTTTACATAGAAAAGCCAGAGGTTGCGTGGAAGTTTGAAGAGGACCCAAATGCAGAGACAGAAAGAGGCAGAGATGAGTTTTTGCTGATTTAATGCAGATCCAAGGCAGCAAAAGCAAAGTCAACAACATAAAATACAGGAGATGTCAGGGAAACACACAAACAAAGAGCCAAGAAACATTGAGGAACAAGCAAACAGTAACTGCAGAGAGGAGTATATATAACAAGCAGAACAAATATTATAATAATTAACTGATTGGAGGCTGGTGTGGACAGAAGAATCTAGAAAAGATCTAGGGGAACGGGACTGACGACAAAAAAATACATAAAAAAATCAAATACAACCAAAACCAACTGGTATACTAGAATTAAATATAAAAAGGACCAAAAGTACTGAGCAAAAAATACAAATACCATTAAATGCACTAAGATTAACATTAACAATATAAAGAAATATGTTTAAAAAATATAAAAGAGAAAAGATAAAATCAACAACAGCAGCATGCTTTTGAGAAATTATATGCTGGAGAGAAAAGATGAGACTTTAAAAGAGATTTTAAAGTCTTATCCCAAATATGTACAACTTTGTGCGTATTTGTCACAGACAATTCTGCAAGAATTGTGGTTGGTTGTAATGTTGCAATATACAAGCAACATTTGCGGGGTCCGAACAGTTTTGCGAATGCTAAAAAGCTTTATTTTCACCGTGCCTTTTAAACTAGATTTTAAGCTCTCAGTTTTACTCCTTTCAGTCTTTAATTTCTCCTCTATGCCATCCTTCCCCCTTCCTTAAGACCTTTCTCCTTGTTTAATTATGCTCTTAAGAAAATGTGCTGTGAGAAATACCAGAAAAAATGAGAGAAAGAGGGGGGCAAAGAAACTTCTTAAAGGAAACCTCTTCCTCCAAATCCCAAATGAGAGGAAATTACTCATCAAGTGATTATGAAACTGTTGGCATTATAGAAATCAGTCTGGAAGAATAGAGTCAGGAGGAAAGAGGGGAGGGGACTGGCAATTTGTTCTCAATGGACAGCGGATGAAAAGGTGGCAAGTTAAAGTCTCCAATCTGAAGGGTCTCCTTGTAAAGCTAATTCCAGTTAATGGGAAAGGAGCAAGCCTCCAGTACCCCACTGTATCTGACATCCTGACTTCCAGGTAATCAGACTGACATTAATGCAGACTCCAAAAGAGACACCTCGTCATCAGGAATTTTCCTCATTGGCACCGAAAATGCCAGGCTGCACACCTCTGACTGCGTGGCCCCCACATCTATTAACCTTATTGATTTGGAGCCCCGCTGAGCCCCTCCAGAGCTCCCGCCTCCCTGCTGCTGGACTGAAGTGGATCAATCCTGTGCCGGGGGCCACAACTCGATAACAACCCAGTGCTCAGACTACTGTTTACAACCTGAAATGAATACAGAGGATCTTTTTTGTATATTCTGTACCCATCTGCTAAGTATTTGTGTTCAGGATCATAGGTTTATATGATTGCAAATAATGTCTCCCTCTAATAATCGGAGACACTATCTTAAATTTCTTGATTTTATTTAATTTTTTTTAAACAATAGCTTATTAGTGTGGTATCAGGGTGGCTCGGTGGAGTGGTGGCTATGCACCATTGCGTCACAGCAAGAGGGTTCTGGGTTCGAGTCCCTGGGGAGTCAGGCTCTTTCTGTCTGGACTTTGCATGTTCTCC
Source organism: Cyprinodon variegatus (assembly GCF_000732505.1). Lineage (NCBI taxonomy): Eukaryota > Metazoa > Chordata > Actinopteri > Cyprinodontiformes > Cyprinodontidae > Cyprinodon > Cyprinodon variegatus. The sequence goes on from NW_015150693.1 coordinate 224,063, forward strand.
CTGTGTCTATGTGGGTTTTCTCTGGGTTCTCTGACGGTTGATTGGACATTCCAAATTGCCCCTTTGCGTGTCTCTGTGTGGCCCTGCGATGGACTGGTGATCCGTTGAGGGTGTACCCTGCTTCTTGTTCTTTGACCGCTGGGATAGGCTCCATTCCCCCCGGCGACTCCGTTAGGGAACAAGCAGTTGTGATAATGGATGGATAGGTATTGTGGTATCTGTTGGTGTTTATTCCACTTTACTCTAATACTCCTGTTTAAAATAAAGGAGCCCTAAAAAGCCAACCATCCATCCAGGCAAGGCAACACAACACAAAGACACACAGTGACATACTCCTTAAAAGCCATATTTACTAATCGTACTGTAGTTCCCCTTTGCTAAATTTAATGTCAAGTATTACAGATGTTTTACAGTATGAGGACTTCAGAGGTATGTTATAGCATAAAAAAAAAACAAGGGACACAACAGACATGTAAAGAACAAATATAAAAAATGTGTCTAAGGCAGGTTTAGGTTTTGAAAAATATGATTAATAAATGTCAATAAAATAATGAAAGTATGGCCCAACTGCAAGCCTACCAACACTGACTAGGAGATTAAGGAAACATCCAAGCGGCCCATTGTAACTCCAGAACAACTGCAGAGATTCATAGCTCAGGTAGTAGAATCTGTTAAATTGACCCCTTTTACTGTGCATCCAGCATGGAGAATTAGCAAAAGAAAGTTGAAAAAACTCCTCTGTTCAGATTTTTATGTGTAAGCCAGACAATACATGTGGGAGAATTTCTTATGAGGTTCATTGACCAAATTGAACTTTATAGCCCACCTGTAAATTACTGTGACATGGAAGGGCATGTGAGCATTAAACACAGTATCCGCAGCAGAACTATGCAGTCAATATGCTCTAATTCAGGAGAGATAACAAAGCTAGTCAGGAGTCAGTTGATGACATGGAGCAAAGAACAAGATAGGTCTGGGGAAAACCTCTTTCTGTTTAGGCCTAGATCTCCCGTACTTTAGGGCCAGTGTCATATTTATTCTATTACACTAAAAGATTGTTCTACAGCTTATTATGGGCTTAACAGAGTTGACATTATTTCTAGATCTACATCTGAACAAAAAATGCAAACCTTGTAACATTTCCCTCCCCTCAAAATCATTGTGTTTTAAACAAAATGAAAGTAAATCTCGATAAATTATGTTTAAGTATATAGGTTTTTTTTAGTTATGATTATATATATATATATAAAAAATAATAACTTTAAGGAATATAAATGCTTTTTGCAATGTCAAAAGAGAGCTAGGTTTGGCGATTAGCAAATTTTATTGTAGAAGTCCCCTTGAAAGTAAATATTCCACATAAAACACTTGAGGCAATCAGCATACTCTGCCCCACAATCGTACCTTGAAAGTTTAATCAATGCAAATTACACAGAACAAACTACTTAATATTTTACTTAGCACTTTCGAAACAACAGAAAGGGATGCTGATCACCCAGTGGCGCAATATACAGTGAATCTATTCTTCCATAGAATAATTTATCATGCTCCTCCTGCTTCTACAAACAGCATGTGTACAGCTCTGTGCGTCCATAATCAGCCAGCAGTGCAGTGAGAATCTGCATGTCTCTATTTAGTTTTCAGGGATTCACATGTGTTCAATCCAAACTCTGCTCTGAAATGGGCCAAAGTCCTCTTTTTTGAAGTGGAACTTCAAGGGGAAAAAGGCATCTGTGAAAACAACCCAGTGTGTCTTTAAACTTTGAGCACATTCTTACTGACCAGCTGTAACAACTCCTCCAGCACAATAACATTACGATAGCACTGATATCCATTGTAGCACCAAAGGACTATTTAAGCTCAACTTTACAGCCAACATAAAGACTGATGATGTTTAATTTTCTCAGCAACGCTTCATCTTCTGCCCCCATCCATTCAGCTCTGGCAGGCAGTACACCGTGACAGACAAGGCAGCAGCTTTCACACATTCTCAGCAAATGTAAATAGCTGCTAATGCTGCGGCATTTACCATGCTGAAGAGGAGAGCACTATGTGGCAAGTGGTGCCACTGAAACACTTGGTAAGCCACCGATGGAGGCATAAGCATCAGTGTCGAGAACGCTTGGTCTCATCTGCGACTCATCATCAGCCAGTGAATCCCAGCAGGAGGAAAAATGTACACCCAGGGCAAATCTGTAAACACCAATTTAATCTGCATGGAGAAAGTTGCTGTCATCAGCTGTGACAGCAGAAAGCTTCTGGGCCACATCAGTGTGCAAAAAGACACTCTTCTTTCCCCCAATATCTCTGTCAAAAGCTGACATTAAGCCATTACGGACGTCAAAAGCTGCCATTGAGAGGTTCTTTTCCTCTCTGCCAGTCACAGAGACAGAATGGATTTTGCAGGGTCACAGTGGAAATGATGTGAATGCCCTGTGGTTCCTTCTTTACACTGATTGTCGACAAATTGCTTTTGGCCTTTGGAATTTCAATCAGAACATTTAGCTTTAATCACCATAAAATTATTCATCTTTCATAAGAGTTTAATTGGAGTTTTTTTTTTTTTTATTATACCAAAGAAAGTAGTCAGATTTAGGTGTAATTAATTTAGGATCACACTGGAGCTTAAGAAGACTTTTCCCAAATGACTGGCTTTAAAACTGACTGCAGCTGTAGTAGCCATGTTCTTTCTTAACAGCAGCGGGGCCACACTAAAGCAAAGTCAACACCACAGACAAAGAACATGTAAGAATAATGAGGAGCACTCGCTATCCCTCCCACATTTTTTATACCCTAACATCGAGATTTCATGGGTGACACTTAAGGACTCCCCAGGCTCTCTAATGTGTGCTCAGGGATCCGGCGTGGCAAGGAGTTCATTTCCACCAAGATAGGTAGTGCAGTAGATCAGAGGAAGTTAGCCTGCTTTAAAACTATTTCCCCTACCCTTGCTTTGTTACTTTAGGACCTGGATCACTTGCTATAATTGAAGAATCAATTGCAACTATCTAAACACAATCCTGAAAGAAAATAAAATCCAGTGAGGGATCTGTGATTTTATATAAGGTAAAGGTAAGTTATTAACAGTTATGTAGACAGCTTGACATCTATAGCAAAGCAACGGGGGGTGGGTGGGGGGGTGTTGGGGTGGTGGGGGGTTGGTTTGATAACTCTTTTTATTCTTCTGAAGGAACTTATTCTTTAAAACCTTCTCTTTTATATAACCTAGATCATGACAAAAATTGTCAATTTTCCCTACTCACATGCTAGTACCAGTAGAAATAATGTCATTGGACTGGTGGTCTAGCATCCATGGACTGTGACGTGTCAATCCAGTTGGAGGTCACTGTGTTTATAATAGCAGAGGGCTTACACGGTTCAGCTGGTTTGGGCTACAGAGACAGGAAAGGGACAGACCTAGCAAGCTATCACACCAACCCCCTGGGGCAGCTTCTGACAGACTCAAAACATCAGGACAGATTTGGGAAGGCAACACTGACAGGGAGGAGCGAAGGTGGGGCCGGCAAGTAAGGGAGCAACCCTGTAATGGAGCTGGTTTACAAAATTCATCACTCACAAATGGGAAAAAAAAACACCTAGCTGAAGATCTACTGGTGCTGTTCACATGAACTCACCATAGAACTGATTCATCCATACTGAAGTAAAGATTTAAAAATGTTTACACAATTCAACAACATGAACGGGACTTTTTGTTTTAGTTCAAGATTTTAACAAATATTTTAAACATAATTCTGTTATACCAAATATTTACAATCATAATAACTGCATAACTGTAGACTGGGTTAGAACACCATTTTTGATAGATAAAGCAAGGCAGTTTAGTTTTATAGCACAATTTAATACTAAGACAATTTAAAGGGCTTTACATAAAGTAAACAATAAAACAGAAGGAAAATAAAAGCAGAATTAAAGCAAGGGAAGATAAAAAAAAAAAAAACAATAAAAGCAGGTATTAAAGCAAAAACGTACACTTAGGTTTAACATTAACACCCAAAGACTGTTCTAAACAAATTTGTTTTTAACTTTGATTTAAAAGAACTCAGGAAGTTTGTTCCACACAAGTGGGGCATATAAACTGAATGCTGCTTCGTCCTGTTTGGATCTGGGTGTGCAGAGCATAGGTAGGTAGTAATTAGTTATATTTAGTGGAGTTACATTTACTTGAGTAACAATTTGAAAAGTATGTACTTTTAGGGGTAGGTTTACTGTGCCATACTTTTTACGTTTACTTGAGTAATATTCTTGTTTAGTATCGCTACTCCTACTTTAGTAAAATCTCTGATTACTCTGCCCTCATAAGTAATTGTACCTGTTCCAAAACTGTTTATATTAACAGTGGCAGTTCTTTACCTTGTCCTATCATATATACATTTCTCATTGTAGAGATTGGTTTTCTAAGTTCTATGTTAAAAAACATTTGGTAAAAGTATGTCTTCTGCACGAATGTATTTTTTTTTATATTCATTACATTTATTTGTATTTTTTAGGCAAATAAATCTTTAAAATGCCAGAACTTGCACATAAAGTATGTTTCCAGCATCATTTATAAACATTAAATCTGATGTTATTTTACAGCAGTTACTTAGTACTCCAGTAACCTTTCTACGAATGACTACTTTTTAATTTTACTTGAGGAAAAACATTTTAAAATAGTGCTACTCTTACTTAAGTACAACTTTTTGGTACTTTACCCACCTCTGGTGCAGAGTAGACTTGAACTAGAAGATCTGAGTGTACTGGGAGGCTCATACACTTATAACAAATCTGTTATGTATTGAGGTGCTGATCCATTCAGTGATTTATAGACAAACAGAAGGATATAAAACTATATTCTCTGAGCTAAAGGGTCCAGTGTAAGAACTTCAGAACCGGACTGATGTGCTCTACTTTCTTAATTCTATTGAGAACATGGGCAGCAGGGTTTTGATCACCTGTCTGATGGATTTTTTGGGCAAATCTATCAAGGCAATGTCGCATTAATCAAAGAAAGATAAATGCACAAGTACAGTAAGTCTTTTTAGATCTTCCTTCACCATTAGTCTTTTAATCCTTGAAATTCTTCTAGTGACTAAAGGCTGACTTTGTTAATGCCTTCATGTGCCTCTGATGGTTCAGGACTATGTCCATCATGACACCAAGACTCATCTGTTTATTTTCATTTTTTATTCTTATTTGACTTCGTCTCATAAAGTTTCCACACTGTATTCCTTGGTGCTGCACTTTTCAGGTCAAGACCTGTAGACCACCCCTTGTTTATAATTCCTATTTAAAAGAAGCTTGTTACCTGCACAGATCAACACAATTTCCTGTATTGTGTTCTCTGTCAACTGCAGCGAGAGATCAATCCATCTCTGTTAATCGAATAATAGGGAAGTCCATAGGATAAATGTGTTGAGTACTGGAGGGGGCGTTTCCACAAGGTGCATATGGAGGCTTGCTTCATTTGGGGGAGGAGCCAAAATAGTTGATGTCTGAAGCCTCTCTACCCCGCCATACCACGTGATCGCTTTGTGTTTCGGCATGCCTGGAACTTCGGCAGGCATTTAAACAGCCTCTGTGTTCAGTCAAGATGTGGGAGTTTGTAGGAGAGTTAGATAGAGTTTGGATATATTCTAAGAATAGATTGATAAGAAAAAAATACCAGTCTAGTTGATTAAACCTAGTTTGGTATGTTTAAATAACATTATGATCAAAATCTGAGCAAGCCACTCGTCACAGATGTAATGGGTTTTAAGTAGTATTGCTTTTTGATGAGCTGTCACATTGCTAGTGGCGTCAGCTGTAAGAGACTTTTGAAAGTTGCGATAAAACACTACAAGTATTTTGGCTAATGTGACTAATTTGTATTGCTTTGCCTTAGTACAAGTATAGATTTGGTAAAAACACTGCCAAATTAGATTGGTTGGTTTAGCCAAAAGACTGGATGAACACATAACTTCCAATCTGGTTAAAATCAAAAACTGTGGAAAAACTATTATGTTTGAATAAAATGACTAACACCATTCATTTTGCTCATCATTGCCCAATTTGTACAAGCACGTTCACTATCTGCTTAAGCTTATTTAAATAAAATGGCAGAAAATCTGTGAACCTTAACTGGTTTTTCTCTTCTAAGACAATTTACACACAAAAAAGTTACAAACGATTTATTATACAGACCAATCTTTAACAATTTTAAAGGAATTTAAATGGGGGAAAAAAACAAGAAAAACAACTGCAAAAAAATCACACATTATATTACTTACTGTAGTTCTTCACTCCACCAGTAGGTGGTGAAATGTTTACATGAAGGTAGATGAACTGTGCGGATCGTTGAAGCAATTTGGCTTCCACAGCAAAGGAGAACACATGGGTCAATAAGGAAATTAATGAATGAAGAAAATCCAGCACTGAGTAACTACAGAGCAGGAGTATAAATGCCAAACCAGACAAAGAACACAGTAATCAACTGATTGGGAGCAGGTGTGGACAGAAGGATCTAGAGGAAAGTTAGGGGAAAGGATACTGCAAATTTGCATCTCCTTATTTTTTCGCTTTTAAAAGTGTAATTTTAATTTCAGTTAATCAGAGCTGATGGCTAAAGCATAATACAGGGCAATAGCAAAACATGTTATGTGCATCAAATTTGAAACTGAGGGGGGAATACTAATCTTGTTGCAGGACAACCAAATATGCACGTCCAGAAGTACAACGGAATGGGATTATTAATATTCATATTCCAAAATGACCCAGTCAATGTCCAGAGCGAAGTCTTGAAGTGATTCTGAGACAGTTTCTGTTATACAACCATATCCATTAAGTCCACCTTTGTACTTGGGTGATGGGATTGCATAAACCTTTCACTTCATATTTGGTTATGAGTATAGGGGTATCCAAAATAAAACACACCTGGAAGATATATGAGCAGATATAGATATATGAAGATATATGAGCAGGTTCTAAATGGATTGTTTCCATGACCACTTGATCTAGACAGGACACTCTATCCAAGCAAGAACTTTTTTGCATACAGCAAACCCAGCTTCTTCTAGACAGCGCCGTAATAAAATACTGTGAGCTCCATTTTTCTACTATGGGTCAGGGATTATGAAAACTTTTCAAGGAACTGCAGCCGCAGAACCATAAGTGATGAAATTTCTCCATGAACACCTTGCCTTTATTGGTTTTAAAATAAATGTTAATTTAAAGCAGGCGATTTGATTTACTTTCCAGTGAATATATTTTCAATCTAATGAAATTTTATTCCTGCAGGTCCTTGATTCATTTTAAAGATGCTGGATGTTGGGGAATGCCTCCAGGAGAGCCACACATTTTATCTCCCCTGCTGCTTTTAACCCATTTACTTCACATCATCAAACTATGTCCAGGGACTGCGGCATGGGAGAGGTTTGTACCTAGTGCTGGGATAAAATAATTAGATGACTCCTTCAATTGTCTTGTCACCTCCTTTAACTGAGACATTCACCACTAATTGAATAAGCTTGAAAGCACAGACGATTCTGGCGTCTCGTAAATCTTCCATAAACGTTATTTGCGTGTGGGGGGGGAGGTTACATGCTGTTAAATTCCTTAGGCCTGCTGCTGTCGATTAAAAGGACAGTCAGCTGGACACCCCTGTCCTACTGTGTAATGGTCAGTGGCCAAACTGGTGACCCCTGCTGCTTTGAGTAAATTAACACTGGGCAGAGCATTGTCATGTTTTAAATCACTATACAAATATATGGACAGCTTCTTCAGGAGATTGAATATCTAGAAAGAAAATACTTTTTTGGCTGTTCATCAGGTCTGCAAGCACAAATCAGGATGCTATATTTATATGAAACATTTTCTGGAATATTGGTTAATGGGCTCTAACTGAAGATTTTACAATATAGATAGTGGTGCATTATGTATTTAATGTTACTCCTTTGTTGCAAGCTTAAAAAAGCATGTATTTTTTTTTGTTGATGTTCAGCGTATATCAAAAATGTAACAAAAATTTCCTAATAGACAGCATATGCTGTAACTTAAAATGAATTAAATTACACCGAGATAATGCATAATTAGATACCATTTAAGAGAAAAAAAGGAGATAGTCTAATTATTGGTGAAGCAGTTTAAGATGCTTTACTACTTAATTGAAGTACATCACAAATGTAGTGTGAATCTGTCCTGGCATGTTCGAACCAAATCTAAATCTTAATTAAATTTAGTGCAAAAAAGAAAGTGTTAAAGAGGAGCCTTAATCCATTTAAAGGAGGACAGCAAAAGGCTATTACTGGGTGTTAATTCGTTAATCAGAACTTTCTGAAGGTATCCTTTTCTGCACTGAAGCCTGCTTTATATTTGAACCACGCAGCAGGAGGTTTATACAACCAGTCTCCAGCCATTGTGGATGAAGGTGATGGGCCAAATTAGAAGAGGCTTGAAGTGAAGACAGGAAATGGTCTAATATTCTCTTTTTATTCATGTGTTTCACTCCATTTTCCATCATGTTGTTCTATTATGCCACTCTGTTGATATTTCCTATTGAAATGGGATCATCCTCGAACAAGTACCCAAGACAGGTATGAAATGAGTGGTCATGATAACAAAGGCACTGCAGGGGTCAGGGTATCATGTAAAGCCTTGTTAATGTCAACATAACGGACAGAGGACCACGCTGAAACCACTATATACAGCTTCAAAGAAGGTACAAGTTGAAGAAACAAAGAAGCTTAGAAAATGAGCCTGTTCTGTGTTCACCTCCCCTAATGGAAAAGGAATCCATCTTTGTGACGCAGCGTGGGTTTCTTCTCTGTCTCAAAGCGTCTAACCACAGCCCAAATACATGCAAAGAAATGTACAACAAAGCCAATTGCTTTTAAGCCAGTCATTGACTTGTCAAGTCCTAATACAGCTGCTGGAGAAGCGCTACACCATTCATGATGCTTTGCTGCCAAGAGAGAAAAGTTGAGGACACATCCTTGACAAAATCCTCTTTTCAAGCATAATCCACCTAGTGCTATTTTATTTGAGGACTGGAGTGTGTAACATCTGATCTTATCCCAAAAAGCTATTCAGATCTATGTAGTGCCAGCTTGATTATGTTCCTGGTACACAGAGGAACCTTTCACTCCCTTTAGTGGCTTCCCATCACACCTGGGATAATAAAGAGGATTTAAACAGGTCTGAATAGGTTAACCAGGTGTTGAAACAAATAATGGTTTAAAACTGTAATTAACATGGCTTGAATAGAGCATTGCTCCTGGTAAAGGTCTCAACTGTTGAATGACTTTGGTATGCAAAGAACACAAGACTGAAAGGGCCCAGTCTTTGTCACTGAAGAGAATAAGGAACTAATGGGGAATTAGGACCTTTAGAGGCTGTGTGCTTCTGTTATATCCCCCCCCCCCCCCTTTCTTCTAGGATGTGATGCCTCAGTTCATATGCCTGCCCACTGAATGAATAGCACTTTTAAATGTTTAACTTATGCCAGTGTTTTATAGTCATGTAGCCTCACTGAAACCTAGAAATTCACAAAATATAAATGACAATAACTAAAATCAAGAAATGTTAACGTTACTTTCAATATATTAATTAGGTAATACGTTTTTGTAAAGGTATTGTCAGTGATATCTCCTTGTCTGGAGACGCAATGTCAAAGTGTTTATTTAAGACCAATGTTCTTTCTAACCTGGCAAGTGTTGGCTCTGCAGAAAATTATCTTTTAAACTATGTAACATTTAATTACTAATGCTTCAATACTAATGCTCATTAAAAATAAAAACCAATCCAATTAAGTTTGTAGTAGTTTAAAAGATGCAGGTTGACCATGCTTTCAACAGTAGGCTATAACACTATTTTCAACACTTAAATGAATAATAAATATAATTATTCAGTAAGGTAATATCATGGATAACTCCCTTAACCATTGTAGTAAAGCATATCAATGTTGGTTTGGAGCAAGGTGAATAAATTACAGCAAACTTAACAGCCTGTTGCAAGAAAGTAAATATTAAATAGTTGCTAATACAGGGTTGTATTTAGCTTAGGTAATTGAAAATTGCTAAAAGAAGAAATGTCCAAACAAGAAATTGACATGGAAATTAAATGCAGTTTATTGGCAGAAATATCTTCTCCCTCATTATAAGCTGCTGATGTCACTAAACAGAAGGTTAGTTCCCAACCCTCCATGTGCTGATGCTTACATTTCATATCTCAAGTAGGTGCACTATTGATTTAAACTCAGCTTCTCATGTCAGAAAATATTATCTGCAGCCCATAACTCTGTCTCATATGCTGCAAACGGGTTGAGAGACTCGCGTTGAGGAGACTCGTCTTGTCACACATTGTCCTGTCGCCATGGAGACACTATTTCTTTGATTATGTAATACTGTAAGATTCTGTAACATTTTAGGCTGTCGGAAATGTTTCAGATTCCCTCTATTTTGACCCTACCCTGACTCCAACTCCACCATGGGATGTACCCCATATTACAAGAATTGCTGCTTAACGTAAACAAAATCTGAACATTTCCTACTGCATTAGCATTTAAATGTCTCATTACTCCTGATTTAGCAATTTAGGAGCCTCAGTGGACTTTAAATGTTTTAGTTGAAATAGGGACTTTAAAATGGTTCAAAACAAGTGATTTTATTATTTGCAACTGTTTCTAAAAAAAAAAGTCTTTGCATGTGTGCATGTTCTTATGGTATCAATTTGGGCAAGTTGCCTCTTTGTCAAAGTCAAATTTTCTGCCACTCTCAGTGGCAAGTAACCCACAGTCAAAGGGTCACATTCTCCAAAGTTTCCAAACATCAGCCGCAGAACTTCCACACGATTCTTCATTTCCTCTGAGTGTTTTGAAGCCCCCCACAGAGAGGGTCCCAATCTTGACGCATCAAGCAATGAACAGAGAAAAAAGGCTGATTGCAAGTGATTGACAGGCCATGCAGTTACCACAGTAACTCCTTTTTGGCTTTCCATGGAAGTCCAATTCATCATCAGAATTAGATGACTCTAAAAGGGCCTATTATCATAAGGGTGCACATGTGAGTGGAGCAATCGACTACCTGTGAATCGATCAAACTGTCTGACTCAGGCACTCTGTGTGTTAAAAATAAGGCAAAGGGTGACGAGATGCATTTACAGAGGTCTGCTGTACTAAGATTTGCAATATATTGTAGTTGGGCTGATTTTCCCATTTAATATTTTTTATTCGGGGTATAAAAACAAGTTTTCACCTTAGTTAAAACTGAAGATGTTTTTTTCCAACAACACTGCAATAAAGAGACACTGTGTTTAACCTAAATTCTCACAGTTTTACTAAACCAGCTACATTTTAAGGTCCCCTTTAACAGAAGTTAGCAGAAAGCAACAATATGTGAACAAGATGCTAATGTGCTCTTCACACATTAGGATCCTATATCTCTCCAAACATTCCCCTCTGTAGTTAACCTCACTGCTTTCTGCTTGATCCTCCCATTGTAGACGTTCTGTTTACAGATCTGCAGATCAGCCCCTGCTTCATATCCTGGTCTTTGTTGTGTTTTTGCTAAAGTTTTTCATTTTTCGATCATTCCGTTTCTGAGCTTACTTTCCTTTCTGCTTTTGGTCTTTCACCTAACTCACAACACTTGGTGGGTTGTCTCTCAAGGACTGCCTTACCCCAGGCTCACACAGACTCCGGTCTTACCGTTGCGGTGCGGTGTGTGCGGCGCCGCAAGGATTCCAAGTCATTAAAAAGACGTAAACCTCTCTCACCGGCTGCTGAGCTGTCCGGCTGCGGTTACCGAGACACTCCGGCGCTGCAGAAAATTCCGCAAGAAAGCTATCCTTGCGGCGTGCCGGAGCCCTCCGCAACAAGCTCTCGCAAAAATCCTTTATTTGGGCCGTGTTATCGCGTGAAGTTACGTGAACTCAAGTGAACTTCTGTTAAATCTCCGGACCTGTTGCCGGAGCCGCAGAGCCGCACCGCACCGTAGTCAAAAGGGCGGTGTGAGAGGGGGTGTGCGGGAGTTGCGGTCTCCGTCGGCTCGGTAACTGCACCGGAGCCAGTGTGAGCAAGGGGTTATGTTCTCACAGGCTGACACTCCTATTATCTAGCAATTTGTGGTTGTACCTTTACACAGGCCATGCCAAAAATGCAAGAGATGGGTCAGAGTTGGGTAATGTACAGACCTTTTAAACACTGCATATCTTACCTGCATGTATTTTGCATGTACTCCTCATACAGTTGAAATACATGTCTTTTAGGTTAATTGGTATTTCTGTATTGCCCACTAGAGTTTGTTTAGTGAAAGAAGAGTTACCATTCTAGTCCAAATTAAAGGTTTTAATAAAAAAAAAAAAGTTAAATGCTTTTTTAAGCACATTTTCACAAGGAACCTCCTTTGCTTGGTATCTGTATGGATGGGATATTTGAGAATAATTGGAACAATAAGAGCTTTTTATGAGTTTTCCCCCACTTGAGTTATTTTATCATGACTGTGTTTGCATAAAAAAATCTCAGTCAGTTTACAAGTGACTTGAGACAATATATCAAGACTAATATGGTTTAGCCTTGCTGCATTTTTTGCCTGTTGATGTTATGGTAAAATGGTAAGTGGCATCTACTTATATAGTGTTTTTTCAAGTCAGAAGACTTAACCAAAGCTACATTCAGTCATTCACTGATTCACTTACACACTAATGATGGCAAACACAATTGTAGCCACAGCTACCCTGGGGCTCAATGACAGAAGCAAGGATGCCATACACTGATGCCACAGGGCCCTCTGACCACCATCAGTAGGCAATGCAGGTGAAGTGTCTTGCCAAGGATACAATGACAAGAAAAGCCGGATCAAGAGCTTGGACCAACAGCCCTCCTGTTGCAGGGCAAACTCCTACATCCGACACCAATGTCGCCATGATTACTATTAACAGTGATGACTGGTAACCCCACTCCAAAAAAAACTTATTTCACTAATAAATAAGTACAAATTTTGTATTTACCCTTAATTTGAGCAGGTAAATAAGATGATCTGCCAATGTAATGATTTTTTTTTCTCTTAAAATAAGATGGAATTAGTTTTTTTTTCTTAAAATAAGATGATTAAATAATATGCACTTGAAAGAAGACAATGCAATATTTTTTTATATTAAATGTCAGTTGCCTTGTTCTATTGGCAAAGCGTCTCCTTTACCTCTTCAATTGTAGAAAAATGCACTTTTTCCGGGAAAAAAAACACCTTATTCAGGTTTTTAAACAACAAAGCAGACAAACTTTAGTTTAAAAGGAAAGTGTTCAGAATGGAAAAATCCAGGTAGGACCTTCCATCCATCCATTTTCAATCATCCATATTTAATCAAGTTATCCCAAGCGGGGTTGCGAGAGGTGCTGCTGCCTATCTCCAGCTTTCTACACGCAAGAGGCAGAGTACACCCTGGACAGGTCGACAGTCCATCGCAGGGCAACACAGAGACAAGCAGGACAGACAACCATTCACACTCACACCTAACCCTAACCAAAACCCAATTCACACTCAAACCTAACACCAAAGCCTGAAAAAATTATTTTCCCCTAAGGGGACCTGGTGGACATCCCTACAGGGATGGACATTCCCTGCGATGTAGCATTTTAGCAGAAAATTGTCCCCACCATGTAGGCAAAACAAGTATACAGATACATACAGTTAAAAATGACGAGATGTCCTCATATATGCATGGGTGAACTGATTTTAGCTGTTGCCACAAACTCTTGGTTGCAGAGAAGTATTTTAAATATGGCGGTAGATTGTAAAGTCTAGGTGTTGGTAAACATATTTACAGACTTACAAATTAACAATGATAGGAAGCTGCACAGTTAAACATAACATTATGTGAATATTTGTGTGTGTTGGAGTGTATTTTCATGGTCAGAAAGGAGGCCAAGGCAAGCGTCAGCATCAACCTGAGCGTCACATCTGAGCAACGTCAGTGTGTCAGAGTCAGCGGGGGCCACGGCACCCATGCAGGCTTCCGCTCAGTGCACGGATAGAGCTGAGTTGGCCAGACAGCTCCGCGGCACACTCCAAACTTACTTAGTGTAATTAAAGTTGAGAAAGGTTAAAGTTTGACACTGAAATAAGGTGAAGGATTCTTTCTCCCAGGCAAGAAGAAATATAGGGTACCTCGTCAAAGCGGTTAAACGGTGAAGCCCTGGACCCCTGGAAAGCAAGAGAGACACAGTGGAAATGAAGACGCACATCCACTATCATGAGAAGGTGTTAGGGCTTGAGAGGAGGGGACAATTGTATGAGCATGTAATTAAATTGGCCAACCTTTTGTGGCACCACGCCTATAAAAGCCCATACAGGAACATCCATTTGGAAGAGAGAGTGTATAATATTCTGTGATGCATGTCGGGAAGAAAATCATGGACATGCTAAGCATTTAATCAGAATAAACACAACAAGATTTAACATCCAATCCAGCCTTAAACAGAATTGTAGTGGTTTGAGAATGTCATGCAATGTTTTGTCAGCATTTCTAAGAAGTTCTACTTTAAAGCTGGAAACAACAACAAAACAATCTCTGCCTTGTTATTGGCTAAACTTTTTTGGTGTTTTATGAAACTGTGTATCCTCAGATCTCTGTTTGAAAAGGAAGTTAATTGTTGTTACGACATACCCAAAATAGCCTCCTTTGGAAAAAAATATGTAATTAAAGGGTTTTTTTCTGCCACAGAATTCTATGTCGTTAGACGTTTGTCATTGTAATACAATACAAAATACTAGTGTTCCTCTTCAAATTTGTTTTATGTTTTTGGGTACTTAGGAGATAAGAAATATAATTAAGATGTCATTTATCAAATTGTTTTCATATTTGTTAAATAAACTCAAGTTTATTTATTTTCCAAATAGATTTGCTTACATTATTATATATTGTTATAACAACAAATTGGATAATCTGGCTTATCCTATAGAGGTAAGAATGTGTTGCAGTGCCAGGTGAGGTAAGCTTTGCCACCCATTATTCTTTACAAAGAATCAGTTTTATAAACACAGGTTTATGCGATTTATTTTGTATTTATTTCGATTCCTTACTAACTTAAAGGAAACATGTTTATGTTGTTTTTTTATTTGAGATGGAAAGAATAAAATGCCTAAGACTTAAATACTTAAGTTAAAAAAAATAAGTAAAACAGTTTTTATTTTATAATCAGTTATTGTACATTCCACTTTTGGACAATCATCAATACATTTGACTGATGGTAAGAGTCAAAAAAGCTTACGAAAAACTGGTGTAGAATACAGGGATGCAGTTATTTCTTTAGCTCCACAAAGCAGACTAAATGTCTAGAATTTCTTCATAACATACACGATTATTTCCATGATGTTTCTGCACGACAAAAATCAATAAACAGATCTCAATCCAATGAGTTTTAAACTAATCCAATAAGTTTTAAAACTAAACTAACTATCACAATTACCTCAGGAATTGTCATGTGATTATTTCTATATTCTGTCCAATTATACTAATGTAGTCTGGATAGCTCACTTTGACTTTGCCCCCAATCACACAGTGTCGCAAAAGTGTTTAGATGAGAATGTCAACAAACTGTAGTCACAAGTCACAAGGACATATTGCTCAGCAGTTGCTACTGCTCACAAGAATTTGGCCACCATACTAAATTAAGCTTCTGTTTGCAAACAGTTTTTGCAAAGCCCTGTAAGCAAAGCAACTTCTTGTCCCCAAACTTTAGCTAAACCGCCATTGTTATACAACTACGCCCAAAGCAAAGCCCCTTAGCCTTCCAATGGCTTCCCAGTCATTCAGCATTGAGATACAACCACTTCCACTTGAGTTAAAGCTCTAACTCTTGATATAGTGACCAACAGAGAAAACATATCCCTCTCATTTTAATGTAAGAACATTAAATCAAAATACATTGATATAAAAAGACGGAAATAAAGAGGGTCTCAAATAAGAAAGAGATTAAAAATATTAAAAAATAAAAGTACTTGAAATACATTACGAAAATTAAGCACCTAGAAAATGTTGTGACATTAGATTAATGCAAAACTGTCTTCTGTTGTATTACTCATGAAAAATAGAAAGAATGTATATAAAGGAGTGACATGTTTTTTAATTAGCCTTAGTTTTCGCATCTTCTTCCTTACATTCAATAGAAATCTGATAATATTCTACATATATGAGTTTATTTCAAGTTTATGAAAAAGGCTCATGTTTGTCATTGCTCTCAGATGCAGATGTAAGAGAAACAATTGGCACTTAACAGACTGGGGTCTACTTGCTTTCAGCTTGAAGAGATTGAACACATGTCCCAGGCTTTGTAGATGTCAGAAGCCCACACAAAAAGCCCACTTTTTTTTGTTGATGTGTCATTTGCACTCTCCCCTCTTACTTATGTGTAAACCGCTCTCTGTAAATGATAGTCCCCTTTGTCTGTCATCAAAAGGACTCCTTTACTCTCCGCCTTTCTCCAGTGGGTCTTGGCAGCTGTCATGCAAAACCACTGAATATCATTAGAAAAATTAATTCAAGCAATCTATAAGTAATTACATTTTTTCCTGTTGAATTTTCTTTTTGCTGACCTCCTCTCTGATGATAATTATCGCTCCTAGCAACAATCTACTGTATGTTCCTTTGAAAAGCAAAATAAAACCGCAGACACGTCGTACCATTTGTAAAATGAACAGGGATGCCTAATAGAAACATCATTAAAATCACACATTGATTATGCAAACACTGATGGAGTTAGTTATGTCTGTCCAAATGTCTGCATTACAAATGCTGCACTTGATTAGGTGTCAAATTTGATTACAGATGGATTATATATTTAACAGCTGTAGGTAGACCACATCCCTGTGCTTCCCTTTTATGTGTTCTGGTCAGCCATTAACATATAATTAGCACACATTTAGTGTTTGAGTATAAATTGTGCGTGTGCCTTTTAGACATTTAGACTGCAGAAAATGATATGGTATGTTCTGTTACACTTAGCATGCTTTTTTATTTAAATGAAAATAGCATACTATGTTATTTGGTATGCGCAACATCTTAGCAAGAGGAATCTCAAAATATGTGACATATACAGTATTAACTGAGATGTGATTTTTTTTTTCAAAAGCCTCTTTCTTTATAAAAAGTGAGAAAAATAAAACTAACTCCTCAATCCGACCCAGACACACTCTGAGCTTCAGAAGATAAAAACATGCTTTAAGCTAACTCACACCTTTAAAAACCGGGAGGTAATGGGCTTTTTGATGTCCAACACTTTAACTTTTCAGTCTAGCATTTTAATCCAGCAAGATTTAAAAAATAAAGAAGGTCCTCTGTTCAGACATTTGCGCTTTTGCAATTTAAAGCTTCTAATCTCTGATTCCCGACTGCAGAAAATCCTATTAAGATCACCTTCAGTTTAACATAGACATTGTTATGAAATGCAAATATGCTGCTTCACTGGTACACTTTTAATTGAGGGTAAAGTGCACTGTATGCAAAATCATTAGAGTAATTTTGAGAATGTCTGTCAAAAGGAACCTCCAAACCACATATTCACACTTGGGGGCTCCCTCAGGGCTGGGCCATGGTTGAGGGGTGCAGTGGGGTATCATCGGGTGTCTCGCAAGAGGTGTCAGCTTTGGAGGATTTGACTGATTAGGTAATATTCTTGCGTGTTCCCATGTAAGCAACATTCTGAGAGCTCATTTCCTGGCGCCTATCTCCCTGTAATTCCCATCCTCGCCGTCATTCTCTCTTGGCAACTTTCATCTTTTAACATGGCGACTCTGTGCTTTAAGGGAGCTTGCCTGTGACAACAACCTTGACGGCGGTGGCAGGCGTCAGCTTCTCAACGGAAAGCCACTTACCCAAGAGGGCGCCCCCCTGGTGAATATGGTGACGCTTAAATTGCCCTCCCGTCCACCACGGCAACCACAAGGCGACATAGGGAAAGGGTGTCAGGGCAGAGGTCTGGTACTATTCATCATCATAACCTCCTGTTCCCCCTGAAATGACCTTGTAAATGCGTCCAGCTCATCGACTAATGAGGGGTTGCTACCCTGTTGTTAGCGCCTGCATTGTCAATCTCCAGAAGTTAAAAGGGAAAAGACGTTTCCGAGGTGACCTGGTAATATTTAAATGAATGGATTTCTAATAAATGATATATTATAATGTTAGAGAAAGTTATTCAGTAAAAATGCAACAAATCTGAACAAGCAGTCATATTGCTACAGCCTCACCAGTGCTTTTACAGAAATCTTCCTTGATTTTTATTAAATTGTGTCATTATACAATAACAAACTTTCATTCATTTTAGCAGGATTTTATTCGTCAGACTAACACGACGCAGTAGAATTATGAAGATTAAGGAAAGTAATGAAGTCTTTTAAAACATTTTTGAAAACAAAAAAATTTAAAGTTTGATGTACATTTCAATTCAATTCAGTTTATTTATATAGCGCCAATTCACAACAGAAGTCTTCTCAAGGCACCTCACAGTTCAACCAAATCATACAGTCAAACTGATTCAAAGTTTTCTATCTAAGGAAAGCAATTTGATTGCATTGACTCATTGACTCAAATACAATCCCACACACTAAGCATGCTTGTAGCGACAGTGGGGAGGAAAAACTCTCTTTTAACAGGAAGAAACCTCCAGCAGAACCAGGCTCAGTGTGAGCGGCCATCTGCCGAGGCCGACTGGTTTGTTTTGCACACCACTATAAATGCAAACCATTGTGACAATTACACAAGTCTCTCTGAGCTTTGCTCATCTAAAGAAATTTTTTTGGATGGCTGATTTAATAATCCTAAATAGTTAAACATTAGAAAATAATAAATGGAATTGGAGAAAAATTGAAAACTTCACCGGTATCTATACTTTTGCATGTTATATGCTATGATCTTTGAAAAGAGTTAAAGATCAGATTTGTACAATGCTGAGTACTAATAAAACTAATGTAACCTTACAAATATAGATTATGACAATACATAAAAGAGCATGACAGTTTAATTTGAAAACCTCTGAAAATATCTGACAACCTTCTGATCCATAGAACCCTTCAAGCAAAGCATTCTCAACTTCTCAGAAAAATATGGACCAGAAGATAAATGCGATCCCTCACTTGAATCCTTCACATTTTACTTTGCAGTACTGTAATGTCACAGAAGCAGGGACATCTTCCAACTTTTAGTCGTGGCCACAAAACCACACCTTTTAGAACATGCAACCTGTGACTTATAATCAATAATTATGCAACTGTGTCTATGTTGTACAATTCTGTGATTCATGGCAACTGTAATTGAGCATTAATCAGATTAATAGATAATCTTTTGTATGGTTTGAATTTCTGAACTGACAAGGGAAGCTCTTGACTGCTGAAATGATATCATGGGGGATGGGAGACTTTTTTTCAATACATCACAGCCTTGTTAAAATTAATTAGACTTAATCTCTCAGATTTGAGATTTATGCATTTAAAGAACACTAGACAAAACATTTTCAAATAACTGCTAATAGCAAAAGGAAGGGGGTCAGCCATCTGTTTTAAGGATAAACTCGTGATCAAAGGGCATAACAAAACATGTAAGGGTCTGCTCCCTCCTCCTCCAGTTCTTTTTTTTCTTACAGGAGTGTTTAAAGAATGTGGAGCGGTTTCCAGGGGATACGAATGAAAAGCTTTTGGAAATGTGGGGAGGAACTGAGCCGGAGTTCTGCTGAGAGAAATCCCCTCGTAGCTCTAGGAGACATGTAAAGAGTTACCAGGCCTCTTCTTATCTGACAGTGGACGTTGAATACATTGTAATCTTTATTGAAGATGTTTCTTTGTCTTTAATTCAAATGAATGTGTTTATTAAGGTAAAAAAAGTACTGCATATACTCCTCTAACCCATAACCCCTATTGGTTGCTATGAAATAGGCAATATTTCTAGTATTTGCCATTTCAATTTATAGATCTTTAACCATAGTTTCAATAGTTGGTATTTAAAGGTTCCTGATAAAATTGTAATTCAGATAATTTACTGATCCCAATGTGAAAAATTTTGGTTTTGTTACAATCCTTCCAAGCGAGGATGTGGTGTCCGATGCCTTGCTGCTGTCAAAGATGCTGCCCTACAAATATGATAAAGGAATATAGTGAATGTTGCTCATGTATACTGTAACAGATAATCTAATTTGATCAGAACCATTCCACTATAGATCTGGCTGTGTCTACAAGGTCATTGGTTGTGCTTAAAGGTGGACTTCGGTCCCAGTTGCAAATCTTTTGCAACATCTAGCAGCTTTTCCTCTTGGATTACCTTATATTTATCTTTAACCATTTTCCAAATAACTCTGGCATTCCCTTTTGGTGCTAAAGAAAAAAAAATTACCCCAGCATGATACTGCAACCACTAGGGTTCCTCATGCTTAATTTATATAAAGGTTTAAGTGTTAAACTGGAAACTAAACTTTGGTCTTATATTACCTTAACAAGTTCTGCCCAAATTTGATCCAAAATGTTATAAGATTAACTGAAATAAAAAAGAAGAACATTTCATAGATTCCAAAGATGAATTAAATACCTTTTGTATTTTTATTAATGTAGGTTAAACAGTTTCAAGTTATAAATTGCTACCAATTGTGCTTATACTCTACTCTTTGTGTTATGTTTGCTTTAAATGCTTAAATTAGAAAACTAATGCTAAAAATGCATAATTGAGTTATCTAACATAGCAAAATCTTGTAGCTAAATCAAGATTTTTTCACCGTAGGATTGCTAGTATTTACTCTTTATGAATCCAAGTGAAATCTAGAAAACAGGCTAAATAAGTCGACAATGCGTGAGCAGATTCTACATGTATCAAGTGTGGATTGTTGCACAGCACATTTTATGACAGAGTGGACACAGAACAGAAATGACTCAAAGTATAAGGTACACAAGAACAAGCTAGGGGGTTAAAATAGAATAAAACCGTTAATGAATAAAACATCTAATAAATGAAAGCACAGAGAGGTCTGTTTATATGGCAAACAAACAATTAAAATATGGAAACCAATAAAAACAATAACAAACATCTCAAGATCATGACATTGATAAAAAATAAATTGTTGGTTTCTGCATTAGTGGAGCTGAATGCTGATTCTCCTCGGTTGGTTCTCCTTCTGAATAGTGCAAAGTAGACTTGAACTCCTGAGTTCTCTTAAAGATTGGTATGACAGAGAGGAGTTGGAGTAGCTATTAGGCTGGTGAAGAGATAACAGCCTGATCCTGAACATAGAGAGGATGAAGGAGATCATTGTCGACTTCAGGAAGAACCGACCTAACCACGCTCCACTGCTCATCAATAGCTCAGCTGTAGAGGTGGTCAGCAACATCAAATTCCTGGGGGTGTAAATCACAGACAACCTCACCTGGACTGTAAACACCACCTCACTGGTCAAAAGACCACAGAAGCTCTTGTACTTCCTGTGGAGAATGAGGAGAGCCCACCTGCCCCCACCCATCCTCAAAACCTTCTATAGAAGCACCATAGAGAGCGTTCTGACCAGGTGTCTCACTGTGCGGTGGGGGCTGTTGCTCCCCAGACTTGAAGGAAGTGAGAAGAGTGGTGAGTAGGGCTGGGCGATATAGGAAAAAAAGCGTATCGATAAAAAAAAAAGCATATTGATCGATATCGATAATTATTGAAAAGATTTGAAACCATATTTTATGTGCAGCTCTGCCTGGACTTTTTATGATATTGCTAAATGATTTAATTTTATTAAAGAACACAAACACAGACTTCCAATTAAATCTTTATTTAACCAACTTTTTTAACCATAACAGAATTGTTTAAAAAAAAATAACTTAAGAGACCTGAGTTATGTTATTAAATACTGACAAGGAATAAACTTAAGTGACCAGAAAAGTGACCAAAATAAATATAACAAATAAATGACGGCGTGCCTGGGTCTGCGATTGTGATTGGTTGGGAGGAAGTAGTGACTAGCATAAACGTACATGATAGGCTACAATGAGAAGGAAGGAAAACTGCATTTTTTTATCGAACTTTTATCGACTCTTTTTTTTCTATTGCGCCACACGTCTATCGATCGATATATATCGTTATTGAATTATCGCCCAGCCCTAGTGGTGAGAACAGCAAAAAGGATCATTGGGGTTCCTCTCCCCTCCATTAAAGACATTTCATCCCAGCGCAGCATGTCCCAAGCCCGTATCATCATCAGCGACCCCTCACACCTCTGCTATGGACTGTTCTCCCTGCTGTCCTCTGGGAAGAGTCTTTGCAGCATCAGCTGCAGGTCCATCAAGTTTTGTAATACCTTTTTCCCCACTGCCATCAGACTGCTGAACTGTTGAAAAAAAAACTAAATCAAGTCACAAATTGAGACTTTGCATCACACTAACGTCAAACCAAATACAACTCATCTCAAAAAAAAATTTCTATTGTATTTTTGCAGCATATATTTGTTTTTACACTGCACTGAACTTGATTTTCTCTCACACTGTTTACATTCAATCACTGCTGCACTTTATGAAATGGAAATGTTAATTTTATTGCTAAGCTGCTCCTCATTCACTGTCCGAATGCTGTACAAAATTTTGTTTTGTATACACACACAATGACAATAAACATTGTCTAAGTCATGACATGTCTTAAGTGTATTTTGGTGTTAAGTCACTCTTTGAATTTTAAACTACCATCAGTGTTTAAATTTCTATTCAAAGGTAAACAGAAAGCCAAGGTAAGAACAGCAGAATAGGAGTTGCCTGCTCTACCATCATACCTTCAGCTAGAGGGTCAGCTTTTTTCTGGAACAGCTGCAGCAATCTGACTGATTTTTTATACGAACCTAGAAAGACAGTATTGCAGCAATCCATTTAAGAAAAGATATATATATAGGGATGAATTTATCTCGATTAACACACATTAAACTGCATTGAATATCTAAAACTGAAATATATACACATTGTTAACCAACACTCTCCCTTCTAAAGCTAGCTTTCTGGTTACAGCCTTTTTTTAAAGCTGCATTATGTCTTAGAGCTCTTATACACCAAACTGATGTTAACACGCAGTGACAAAAGGACCCCTACTGTGTCTACCCTCGTCTCCACCATCTAGAGGGAAAAATGCACTTTAAGACACTTCAGGGCCACATTCAACTTAGAACTTCACTGTAGAATCTACCTGCACAAAATGACATAACTTTATATTGCACATTGCAGAAATAGATTGTATAATTATGAAAAAGTTGGAAAAGTCAATAAGAATACTTATTCATTCTTTACAATCCACTCTAGCTAACTGATGTGTTTTAAAGATTATTTTTTCTTTTAACAAGTATTAACAATCAGGATTTTTAACTAAATCAGAAATGTTTTTTTTATAGTTTCTGTAGCGCCCCAACTAACATGTTCGACAAGCACCTAATTATCTACAATTTTTAGCCAAACAACAGTTTGTGTCAAATATTCTATTATGAAAACGAGTCACATGAATGAACGATGGTATTACAGTTAATTTGTGCACTGGCATCCTCAAATAGACATCAGTACAGACATACACAGAATAAAAGTAAACCAATTCTAAACATAAGAAGTTATTAACACGATTGTTTATCTTTACAATCAAGTCAATAGGTCAATGAACTCTTCAACAAAGTTCGTAATGTTAACTTGACTACCAACCAAAGTAAAAGAATAACAAACAAACTGCTAAAACTATAAACAATAATAATAAAAAAAGGACAAGAGTAATAATTGTCAGGACTCCTGTCTTTGTGTTTGTTGTGTTTCTGTGTTTGTCTCCCTTCATCCACCAGGAGGCGCCTGGTTCTGGTCCGCCTCCTCACACACCTGCTGATGGTTTCCTCGTTAAAGGGAGTGTTGTTAAGCTGCTGACTGCCACTACCTCGACGCCAGAGTGAGTGAGTTTTGTGTACTCTAGCCAAGCTGAGTTTTGCTGAGTCAAACTGAGTTTTTGTCAACCAGAGTTTAACTTTGTTTTTTGTCTTTGCCTCTCGACAAGAAGTCATCCTGCAAACTGGTTTTCTCGGACCTTCTCTCCCTGGAAGGATCAACTGAGCTTCAAACTCAGCTGGGATTCAAACAGGATGTTTGCATCCACTTTCCCCAAGAGATTGTTTGAGCTTCTCACTGAGAATGCGATTATTCTCCAGTACAACCCGTTCAAGTGCCGCAGGAAATCTGAGTGGCAGTCAGTTTCTCCGTTCACCTACTAACAACCACATTCTGGGTAACCCTGTTCCGCCCTATACCGAATCAGACAAACACTGGAACCACGGTACACAGACAGCAATCAAGGATTCAACAACTTCTCTGGAAACGTGAGTCGGCAACCAAATCCTCTTCTCCAAGTTCACGAGTCAAATTCCCCACTGAGCCTGAACTAACCGCTGTGTCTTCCCCTCACTTTACAGTTCCGGTTGAGCAGTGTTCAGAGCAACACTTCTCCCTCTGTTTAACTTCTTCAATAAAACCCGTTAAACCTTTTCCCTTCTCTCTGTTCGGTTTTCTGCAATTGGGTCTGAACTTTGTAACATCATGACAATAATACTTATACTTGTTGTCTTCCACTTATCCAGACTGGGTTGTGGTGGCAACAGTCTCAGCAGATATTCCCAGACTTCCAATCCAGAAAAGATGTCCATGCTACTTCAGTGAGAACAGTTCAACTGACTGCACCTAATGTTGGGGAGACATTATCTAGATTTCATGAGCATAGACAAAGGTAATAACGTAAACCGACCCGTATATCAATTGCATTGCAATTTCACTCAGTTTTCTCTTCGTTAGCGAACTGTCTATCAAACTCCTGTTCCATCATGGATGTCTTTAGGACCCTAAATTTGGGGGGACTGAGCTCCCAGGTAAGATGCTTTAATGCATGACCAACACGTGCAAAAAATTGTTCAATTAAAAGCCCCAAGCAGGTTACTAGACATGCAAAGTGATGCCCTTTAGAGTTGACTTTGATTACACAACAGTTTTTTGTTATTCTTTTATATTAGGTCTTTGTAAATATATCACAGAATATTCTATTTGAAGGCACCTATGTCAGCACAGCTCTGTCTCTGTACTATGATGCCTATGCTGTGTTTTCATTCCTATCTATACCAATGGACCATGATAGAGTGTGATTTTGGAGATAGTCACAAACATTCTTTTTGGAAAACCCCCCCCCCACTAAATTCAAGAAGCAGCAAAGGCAGCAGGAGCAGCTAGTTTACATGCAAAGTCAGTGGTTGACGTGCATCAAGCAGCGCATCTGAGCAGATATGTAGAGGTGGGCATAGATTATTTTTTTATACTAGATTAATCTCACTGTAATCTTGGGATTAAACTAGATTATTCTAGATTAAAATGGCTCATTTGAATTCTGCCAAAGGGCTTCATGAATCAAAATTACTTTAGTAATCTCTTGCGGGAATTTTTTTTTACAGAAGAAAAATAAGATTGTAAGTACAAATAAGATAAAAGAATAAAATAAGAAAAGGATAAGAATAAAATAAGATAAGGATAAGAATAAAATAAGGTAAAGATGATAAGTGTGTGCTACCTAAATAATAAATAAAAGTAAGTCTTTCAACAGGTTTCTCAAGTCAAGTGGTGCATTAGACCAGGGGCTCATCTCCTATTTCCAAAATGCTTCACATAATACAACAGAAGTAAAATTTTCAAAAAGTATCCCATTTTACCAACATTCACCAAAGCACTAAGAAGCAAACATAATTTTGTGGTAATTATTCATGGGGTCGTGGTAAAATTAAATTTAAAATTACATAACATCCCCTACCTAAATCATCAATGCAGAGCACAGTGACGCCGAGGTAGTTATCATTATTGACAGATGTCCCTTTCATTCATTATTCATTCATTATCTGACACGAGGGGTGCTGGTGCCTATCTCAAGAGGCAGGGTACACCCTGGACAGGTCGCCAGTCCATCCCAGGGCAACACAGAGACAAACAGGACAAACAACCACTCACCCACAACTAAGGAGAATTTAGAGAAGCCAATTAACCTAACAGTCATGTTTTTGGACTGTGGGAGGAAGCCGGAGTACCCAGAGAAAACCCATGCATGCTCAGGGAGAACATGCAAACTCCATGCAGAAAGACCCCAGGCCGGGAATCGAAACCAGAATCTTCTTGCTGCAAGGCAGCAGTGCTACCCACTGCGCCACTGTGCAGCCCCACTAGATGTCCCATTGACAGATGTCCCTGTCAATGCTAAACCTGTTGCCTCAACCAACTTTTCATCTTTCGCGGCTTTTTCGAGCTGGTCGGGTATTCTCCTCATGATAGTTTACCACTAATAATATGTTGTATTATGTGAAACTACATATGGTATTCAGACAAAGATACAGCCAAGTTTTGGTGTAAATTAATGTGAGTACTTTATTCAGGAGAAGAAAGTGTCTGAAAATCAAACAATCTATAAAACAGCATAAGTTAGAAAAAGTATTTCAAGTGCACTGGGATAGCCAGGTGTTTTGCTTAAAAAAGCTAATGTTTCATACGTTCATAACAGATTTCACAAATTAAATTTTTCCCGAGGGGAAAAATCCCACAATTATTTTCTTGGAGGTGGATATTGTCAGTTAAGTTTGTGAAGTTATATAGTTTGGTTTTATTGTTATTATGACTAATAAGACTGACTATGGAGAAAGATTATTGGTTTGTGAAACACTAGCCCAGGATTCAGCAGCCTTTAACACTCAAAGAGCCACTTGGGCCCTCTTTCCACAGAAAAGAAAACACAAGCAGTTGCAAATTATTTTGTCATCAAAAATAAAGATAAAAGTGCTATGGTTTGTTTTGTTTCACCAATATGCTCTGTATGAATAACTGTGCTGTATTATATGGAATTCATAAAGGAAGAAATGTAATGAAAGGATGTAGGTCGGGTACATAAGCTGATAATAAAAAGGGCCAGCAGCAGGTTGCAACAAGCTTGAGGAACAGTGGCAGCTGCTGCTTATCAGACTGCGGTATTTAATGACTTCTAAATATTTATGACTTTAATTAATTTAGATTCCAATCACAGTTACATTGTCTCCAATTTAAACAATTATTTTTGTTTTCTATGCACTGCAGTCTGCGGTCGGCCAAGTTAAGGCATTTTTTATTTTTACATTTTTATAGTTGACGCAATTTGCAGTACTCGCAAAAACCACATATGGGCAATGATCAATATAACAAGCTGAAATGCATGAATAAAAGGAAACAGTTGAGGTACAAAGAGAGAAGTGACAATGTTGATTTTTAATAACAGATATATATGCTGCATTATGTTTCTTATTGTTGTCTGGGCAACCACAACATTGTAGGTCATGTGGCACAGTCAGCCAATAATATTGCTCAATGCGACTGGGATGTGCAGAGCCCGAGCAGATCTGACCACCCGTGCAGATCTGGTACCTACACCACCAGCAAAGCAGCTTTCAGGCTAGTGACAAGGAGCATGAATGACAAAAATTGTGCCACTGCCTTGATTTACATTACGACTACATTGTCTTTTTGAACAGGGGTAAGAGTTGATCCAACAATGTTGAAGGTAGTTGCATTGGGGGGCTTGATAATATTTTTGGGGGGCTTATCCACAGAGGTTTACAGAGTCAGTTACACACTCAGTCATTGGACTGATGTCTTCTTCCAACATATTCTCATTAAGAGTGCGTATGAAATCGTACGAAAAGTTATGCACACTATTTCGTACGTTTTGGACGTTTTTCCTCACAAAACCACATCAGTGCGCATGCGCTGGCAGACAGAAAAAAAAAGCAGATCCGCGGACGGACGTAAAACTGGGAAAAACAGTGCAATCATCTTATCTGCTGTTGCATTTAAATCCAGAAATTAATACTTGAGAACTTCCACCCATCATGTGTGGTAACTTATATTTTTTTTTACAGCTGGTCAGCTACAAATGTTGTACCTGTTTTGGTGGATTCACAACAAATGTGATTCTAGCGACAAATTCACCACAATCATATGGTTTCACTTGTTGGACATATCACCAACAACTCTGAATGGCAAACAACAAGTTTGACACCTCTCGCCTTATCTCATGATCTTATACAAGCTTCTATCTGATGTTTGCTGATTTCCACTCAAAATGGCAGCCCAATATTCTACCAAGTAAGTCACTGTGCATTATTTATTTTGTGTCCACCAGATCCTCCCAACATGCGCCAAGTTCAGGGAGTCCACGAGCTATGCCTAGATCACGGTTACATTCCACAATACTTTCAACTGACCAGGACCAGAAACTACCCTGCTTCGGAATAGGATCACCGATACAACAGAATTAAGGTGCGGTTGTGTTCTGGAGCTAGAGCCAGGAGCAGCGGGAGATTAGAGCAAGATCCAGAATGGGGGAAGGGCAGCAGGTAGCTGTGGCCAACTCTGGTGCTAAAAACAGGAACAGCTGGAGATCCGAGCAAGATACCGAGCAGTGGCAGTGGATGACCAGGGCCAGAACTGGAGCTACAAGAGGAAGATGAATGATGACTAATTTAAATAAACTTTAAGGGTTAAATAAAAAGTAAAGCTTTTAGAAGTAGAATTAGAGCTCTTTATAAAGACACAGACAAGCCTCTTAAAAGTTTTCCTTACTTCATCCTATGTCATCTTTATTTTTTTCTGTCTTAAATTCCGATTGAAAAAAGCTTAGCCTCCTCTGCGCTCCTTCACTCTATGTAACACACATATTCGGTCTCTGATTGGTTGTCTTCATGGAACGACACACAAAAATATAAATTTTCAAACTTCAGCAACCATCACTGTGCGTCTATTCCAGATGTCTCATTGTTGCAATCATCATGCAATCACAATTACATTGGGATAACATGTAAGCAATTGCTCCTATCGCTCATAACTTTTCAGTGTGAATGCCTCATTAGGGAATCAGCTGCAGGCTAGCTATACAAATTAACAAATTGAACTATGCATGATGTATTCTAATTATTATTCTTTAAGGAGAAAAGAACACTAAATGGGTCTAATATTCTGCTCAATATGATTGTTTACTTTAAAGCCAATAGTACTTTTGTTCATTCAAAATTTTATGAATGGATAAAAAACAATGGTATATGTGACATTAATTTGCTTGGAGTTTATGTCTAAATGTAAACATATTTGATCTGAGATTGAGGCACATATGACACCATGATACTGTGCACCTTTGGATCACACTTCTTGACAACAAGTAGGCCTACATGTGTAAAACAATTGATCTACAAGAATACAAACATGTTCATGCATAACCAATGTATATCCTGAACCGTCAATTTTTTCTCTTCATTGTTTTAAAAAGGCTCTATGTTCCTCATCTGCTTTAAGGTTCTGCTAGCTGATGATATTGTAGTTGTTGTGGGAGGTCATAATTCATGCCAAACAATTTACCATTTAAAAAGTTTGTCTTAAATGATGTCCAAAAACATTCTCTCTACAGCTTGCATACATTTAAAGCTACAGTGTGTAACTTTTAGCGACATCTAGCGGTCAGACTGCAGACTGCAGCAACATGAACATCTCCCCCCCAACAGTATGGCGAGCGTTACGGGACAAAATGTCTTCCACGACGTCCGCATCACCTACCTTCTCAAGTGATGAGGTTTGTTTACATAGATAATTTTACAGATAGTATTTCATTAGTCTGTGTAGGGTATAGATTTCATGTAGACTTAAGATAATAAATATACCCGTTATTTTTTCTACATCGTTGTGATGTTTTGGCGATCTTGCAATCACTAGTTTGTTGGCTCTGCGCTGCCGTAGCGCAAAGATGTCTGCCTCCATGGCTGCGAGACCCGCTCCTATGTAATTATAAATAACAAATTCTAAGGCAACGCAAATATTAAGGTTAAGAGGCTGAGCTCGTAGATGATGATAAATAACATAGTTATGTATAATATATTACATTTCTGACTGTATATCCCTGTAATTATTACACACTATAGCTTTAATGCTTGTCAACACCTTATATTAAACTATGTGCGGTTTTCACATGTCAATATAACTGAAGGATGTTGAAACCTTGTAATATTTCCCAATATTATTTTAGCATTTAGGAGTAGAAAAAGAAAAAATCCATAATCTTTTTGCACAAATTTATGAAAATACTAAACTATCACAAGTTGAAGTTTTGTGTTTTTTGCCATACCCGAAGGAATCGTAAAACTATATCTATGATATTGCTTAGTTTGGTTCATTTTGTGGGATATTAAAATGAAATGGGAGTGGCTAATTTGCTTAGACTAAACATAAAGTCTCTAACTCTGAAAAAGGAATAAACCAACACTGAGTTACATCTCAATGAAAATGATGTGTAATCTGAGCATTTAAACAAGACATGTTTCTTTATGGAAATCTTTGTTATATTATTGTGGGAAAACTAAGAATGAAATATATTTTTAACTGTTTTAAATAGAGGCAGTATTATTTTGTGATACATTTTCTTTTTTATATTTCAGTGTACTTACCATATTATCTTGGTGACACAATTAGAACCTCTTATCATCTGATGCCCACTCCAGTCTTTCTCTTTTAGCAAAATGTAAATCAGCATATGCACTGGAAGATTCTGAAAGCCGATTACTGGCCAAGTGTGCGAGGCCCCTCGAAGACATAAGACTGAAGTTGGAGTGCAGGCAAAATATCTTGTCTCACTCATGCTTCTGCAGGCTTCTATCTTCATGAACTGCTTCCACACGAAGGATTAAATGAATACCAGCGACACTTGGCCTTAGTGAGGGAGCTCTTTACACACTCACACAAGCACACACATTTACATCTACTTTTGACAATTTCCACTTTATGGAAAAACCTAAAGCATTATAAATCTGTTTACTAACTTTACTAGTCCCAGTGACACATGCCTTTAATTTTTGTTATGTTGATACCAGTTCAACTTGGTGTATATACATACTGGGAGTTACTTTCAGCATACAAGGTTCTTCTAACTGGTGTGTGGATCATTCTTAGCCGACTGCCCTCATTAAATCTGACAAGTCATGCAGTGATTAAAAATTGGAATGCTGCAACAACAGTGCAAGCATTAGGATCAGTGACTGCCTTAACGTCCAGTGACAAGGAAAGCCTGGCCAACGACTCCTCTCCAGTCAGTGGGGAATCTTCAGCCTGGCTGCTTTCTACCAATTCAAAGTGACAGTGCCTAAAAGTGTAAGAGAGACTGTGATCAAGCAA
The DNA here is from genome assembly GCF_000732505.1 of Cyprinodon variegatus. Taxonomy (NCBI): domain Eukaryota; kingdom Metazoa; phylum Chordata; class Actinopteri; order Cyprinodontiformes; family Cyprinodontidae; genus Cyprinodon; species Cyprinodon variegatus. The sequence goes on from NW_015150693.1 coordinate 255,256, forward strand.
GGGCTCCAAAGGGAGGGGGTTGGATTTTCCACCTATTGCTTCTATTATTATCTTGGCTAAATCAGCTTCAACACAAAGGTAAAGAGGTTATGCACACACACACACAAAAAAAAAAAAAGTCTACAGAACTACAAATATTTGCAATTGCAAATGTTCTAAATTATAATTATTGCATAAATGGTTACTCCAGATGTTGTTTTTGGGAAGCTTCTCTGTAACAAATATTCAGGGTGACAGTTGTGAGAAAGCTGAGCCAGGTTTGGCTGCTTCCTTCCGTTACACTCAGAAAACAGCATCAGGGGAATGAAAAGATCTGTTTGAATGATCACTGTCCAGAAATAGGGATCTAATGAATTATTCCTCAGCCCAACTTCATGAATTATATGCGCTGAGATTTCTGAAGAACACAAATGTGCAGTTTAGCTCTGGAAATTGTGAAAATAAAGGGATGCAAAGAAATATATACCTTTAAGGTTAGGGTTGGTAATCCTGTTCAGAAATATAAACTTGGTATATTGAGTAAAATGTTCCTTCCATCCCGAGAGAAGTCAATACCTTTTAGTATGTTTTCAGAAAAAGAACGGAAAAAAAATTGATGTCCGTGAGAGCTGCAAGCCTGTAGAAACTCTGGCCAATTCCTGCCATTCGGTCCGGCTGAAAAAAGCCACTCAGATTCCTTTATCTCTGTCCCTCCTTCTATGCGTGCATGCTCATAAGGTTTGGCCAATGCCAGAAATATTCACAACACCCCTCCACAAAACTTGTGAGGTTAGTATTGCTAGACTTACCATGCTACCTTAAAAGCTAAAATAATAATATCGTTTAATTAGAGGTGAATGAGACATGGGGTAGTTTGGTTGAATTTGAAAATGTATTGGCCTCTGCTTTGCCGAGTTCTGGTGTAAGATGCGAGTTGCATTAAACGCAGGGTGGCGGGGAAGGGGGAATGCCACTTTCAAATCTTGCTAGCTCTTAAACATTACCAAACATTACCAGCTTTACAGACATGAAACAAACAATCACTGCTCCAACTACCGAACTTAAGCATATCATTCAGATGTTGAGTGAGGCCAAACAGATAAAACAGTGACAGATGAACATTTCAGTGTTGTTTGTTCTATTGTGGTTTGTGGGTAAAGGTGATGGATAGTTGGGTAAGAGCCAACAGATCACAGCATCCCCACCCATATGCTCATGATAGCAGGAAGAGATGAGTTGAAAACACAACACTAGCCAGCCAGGCTTGGCCTGCCACCAGACCCTGTCATCATCACCACCTGCTGTGAGCAGACAGCTTTTAGAGGAAATTACACTGCTCTAGCTGCTTTGAAAAAACAAAGGTTAAAATCTCTTTATATCAGCAAAAATCATAATAAAAATAAGTCCTGACAAAACTAAAAAAAATGCCATTCTGTTTATAACAAATCATTCCAGAAATATCTATTAAAGCCTTCATTTAAATGAACACACTGGGAAAAAAAGCAGATATCAGTAAAAAATATGGGTATGCAATAGTGATAGAACCAATGCTAGTAAATGATGGATGGGCCAAGTTCCTCTTAAGAAGGAATACCCTTTTCCAAATACTTCTTAGCAGGCTTGTAGCTTGAAGTTCACAGCACAATTCTGGGTGACATATTTGGGTTGTTATATCGGTGTGTCAACATTTTTAATTATACTTTGGCAGGGCTTAAGATCTCATTAAATTTGAGAGTATCATTTGGATGCTTGAACGACAGCTTAGTGCCACTCAATGCTATGATGATGGATATATTAAATCCAAGGCTTCTTAATCCTATGATGTTAAATTCATTTTTCAAACCTGCAAATAAATCACAGAAGAAATGCGTAATAGCATATGTCACAGAGCTTCCAGGCAAGTTGGAATATGCTCTTTTTGTGTCAGATCAACATAGAGTGTTCATAAAAAGAGTGAGAGAAAGGAATCGATTGTCAACCACTCTGGAGATTTGTTTGCTGCAACAATTAATTCATAATATCAAATTTTCTTGTCAGTTTTAAACCATTGTTTGACAAATATTGCACTGTCTTGTTTTGTAATATTACATTTAATTTATACATCTAATCCATCATATAATAATAATTTTAATGCCCAAATCTACATAGTTGTATTTGGTAAGCATTCTTTTTTAAAAAGGTTGTGTATAACTTGTAATGTTGCATTAAAAACTGCAGGCAATATTTTGCTTGCTATATGAACCTGGATTTTGCTGAACAAGTCTGTGTGACCTTCAATAAGCAAGCAAACAGCAAAGAGGCTACATTGGTTGCCACAGCTTCCTGTGTCATAAGACTGGTTTTGTGTTGTGCCAATTGGCTGCACAAAGAGCTGCTGATGCAAAACCTACAAAACAATCAACCATATGCTCAACTGGTAGTATAACAGAATTTTGTGTAAGTAGCCAAACCAAAAGCTATTGTAAATATGCTACTACTTCACCACCAGAAGGAAGCTGAATGTGTTTAATAGATTTACCTCAAGCCCAATTTACACTACCCTCTGATGTCAGGGTTCTGCACTCTGTTTGGGTTTATTTTTAACTTATTTGTTTTTGTAGTTGTTTTCAGTCAGTGTTTAGTTCTTGAGTTACCCTCTGTTGCCCCCCTGTGCTTGTTTCCTTTCCCCTTGGTTTCCTTCTAGTTGGTTCCACTCATGCATGCTCTATATTCAGCTCATTAGCCCATCGTTTGTTCTGTCCCCCTTATATACACCACCTCTGCAGTCACTCGGTGCTGGTTTGTTGCTGTTTTGTTGCTTCCTGATCTCTGGCTCCCCAAGTGTGTTTTTTTCTGATGTTTGCTGGTTTTTCAATTCTTTGTGATTTGGTGTTTTGGATTTTTTTTGGATTTAACTTTAACCATTTAACCAAGACTCACCTCTGCCTCCTGGTCTCTCCATTTTGGGTCGTCTAAAACCTCCACCCAACCTTGACGTCTCAAAACTGATCTGTGCTGTGTTCGGACCAAGGTTGGATCAGTTAACCATGCCTAGGTCTGCTCCTTATGAGGGTTTACACATTCACACTCTAGCACGGTTCCTCGCCTCCTAGCCACGATATAAGGTACTATTGCTCTCTAGAGGTAAACAAGCAAATCAACATGGCAAGGCCCATAGTATTAAAGAAGTTTGGTTATAATTGTCATATTTGGTTGCTTGCGGAGAGTCAGGGGAAGAGGGCAGCCTTTTGTGAAATTACTTGACAGTCGGCTTTCGGGAACTGGCAAGGAAAAACGATAGTCTAATCAGGGCTTACAGATGCAGCAAACAAAAGACGTTGAGGTCCATCACACTGCTCATTGGCATCATCACTGGAAATTGTGTGGCAAGTTAGGGAAGCTAATATTTTTGTAAATATCTGAAATTTCATGATTACAGAGGCTGACTGTAAGGACATGACGCGGTTCGCTCATTGTAATGACAGAACTGGGCAATAACTGAACTGCGCAAAATCTTACTGATGAACTAGTAACATGTTAGTGCAGTTTGGTTGTATCTGGCACGGTCCGCTTCAGTTTTGTGTGCCATTTACACTCAACAGTTATCTCGGTTACGTGCTCGGACTGATCTCGGCACGGTTTCAAGAGGGTAGTGTAAATGAAGCTATAATATGCAATACCAACTTGATTTATAAAGCCCTTTTTAACTACCACAGCTAAAACAGCAAAATTCCTACTGCAGGCAAATCGACCCAAATCCGGTCTTTATACCCATATGCGACTTACATGCAACTTTTCAATAGCAGTCAGAAGTTATCAAAGGTATCAATTCTGATCTGTTCACCCAGATGTGGGTCATGATCTTGGCACTGATTACTGGCTTACTTGTTAATTCCATTCATCTGCCTTGCTCTGTCCAGTTTCTAATCCCTGTTTATGTTATCCACCTACTCCCACCTCTATTGAAGCTGCTTGCTTCCAGTCATCAGTGCCATATTATTCAAGCCTTCGGTGAAAGTTCTGTTGCATACCTGTTGTTGTTCTTATTGACTGATCCTAATCAGTTCTGCCTTTAGACCCTTGAGCCTTATGGTCTCAACTCCTGTTTACCTCTTCGAACCCAGCTTAGGCTTCATCTTCTGGAAACTCCTGCCTACCTTCGTCTGCATGGTTCTGCTCGTCAGCCAGTTCAGCAGTCTTCAGGCTCTGGCTCCTGGCATTGATGTCTTGTCCATCCACTGGGATGGTGGATACCGATTCCTGGCATTGTGGGGGGGGTCTGGGATGTTGGTGGTTTTGACTCTGTCCTTGCGGGGGAGCTGGCTGACTGGTGTGAAGGTATAGCCAGTGGGATACAATCACAATGCCTGGATACATCTAAGCTTGTTGTTTGGGTAATCCCATCATTGATTCATAGAATCAATGATGTCTGCAACTTTAGAATGGAAATTATCTACCAGCTTCAATAGTGAATTAAAAGTGGAAGCAGAAGGTTAAGTCTGGATAAAGCTATTTATTATATTGTCCATTACAACACACTTATAACATATTTTTTGGTAATTAAATCTGTGGGAAAAATGTTTCAAAGTAAAGCAAAATTTACAGAACCATTGGAATATTTAGACCTTTACTGATGACCAAGTCCAAAATATGTCCTCGACTGTATATTGGGTGTTTAACATATTAACTCAAAACAAAACATTTAAGTATATCACACAGCTCTTTTCTCTTGTGTCTTCAGGGTTGTCAACATGCCCATCAAAGTCCCCCACAATAATTAGGTAGTTGTGTTCAATACATATCACAGATAAAAGTTAATTGAAATCTGCAGTGTTATGCAGACTAACCACTTCTTCCTTTAATATTTCTGACTTCCACTAAGTAACATCACTCAGTGCTCTGTTGTGAATGATTGAGTTCCTCAAGGTTGAAATTCTGTGATCTTTGAGATTTTTGAAAACATGGCAAAGCCAACTTTCACTTTTTCTATGTTTTTTTTTTTTGTTGCAGAAGAGTTTAATCTTGTTCACAGCATCATCAGTAACTATTAGCAGCTGGTTTGTTATGAAGCTGCTTGGGACAGAACTGGATGTTGCCATACATTTTTCAGTTGCCTGAAACAGGCTGTTGTTTTCAAGGTCATTCTGTAGTTTGATGATCTGCCCTAAAAGCTGACGTTGATTTCTCACATCATTCACCTGCCGTGCCCTCCCCGCTCTCTAATTATCATTCATCTTATTCTCCTACTCCCTCTCCTATATATACGGTTCAGCCAAGCTATTGGGGCCATATCATTGCTTGTTGTTTTATGCCTGTTAATTTGTCTGTTTCATTAGTGTGGTTTAGTCCAAAGTTCATGTCTTCATTCCTGGCAGCCAGTGGGTTGGGAGGTTTTTAGTGTAGTCTTGTCTTCTGATCATTTCCCAGTTCTTCTCCACGGTGGCCTCAGGGTTTTGGCGTGCAACGGGAGCTCAGGTTCTGGCCCCCCTCTGATTGCAGGGGAGGTCAGTTTTAAGTCCCGTAAGCCTGGCTCCAAGGTGGAGCCAGGCTGCAATTAATCCCGGTAACATGTCTTGTCTCTGTCCCTCAACCACTGAGCCTGCCTGTCTGTATCTGGGCGTTTCTGTCTGAGCTTGTTTCGCAACACATGGAACTCTGAACCTGCCTTCACACTCTGTGGATTCCTGAAACCCAGGATCTGTCTGTTCCTGTGCTGATCCTGACCACCTGACCAGACTGTCCGCAGTCCGGTCAAGGGTTTCTGTCGGTTCCTGTCTGTTCTGTTTCCCTGACCAGGATTCAAATCCTGTCTGCTCATTGAGGTTGCTGTGTCGGGGACACTCTCTGGGCGGCTCTGCAACACTGCTTGCTTGGCAGTCCATTGGTTGGATCCTGCTTTCCTTGGAGAGGATGGACTGAACTGTTAAACCAGGTAAGTGACTCACACGGATAATCATCTTCCGTCAGATGATCGTGGTCACTTAACTGTTTCTCCCATATCCAGGGTGCCAGCGATGGGTTCCACCCTTCCCCCCTGCAGCCTTTGTGATCCGCAGATCCACAGCTCTGTGCTTCTGTTTTGTCATGTGTGTTTTAATAAATATTTGAACTTTCTCATTGCTTGTCTCACCTTGAATACTGGGTCCATCTGTCCCTTTTCATTACATGTAGTGCAGCAAACCTTTCTTTTTTTAGCGGAATACCATATTCTCAGTAATGTCAGTGGTTTCTTCCTTATCTTTGGGGTTTTTCAAATAAATTTTCAATTTATGTGAGCCTTGATAATCCATTATTTGGGGCGATTTTTGTTTTTTTAATCAGAAAATTTGTAGTTATCCTTTTTTCTCATTTTGGTTTGACAAAATAAAAACACTGATGTCTGATATGTTTGAGCAAGATCATCTAAACATTTCAAAGTGAAAAATAATTTTTTTTAAAATAACCTCTAAAATACACTCTGATGGTTCACACTTGTATGTGTTCTATGGTAATTACCTTCACCTGTTTTTAGTTACTCCTTGTGTTATGTAAAGCCCATGGCTGTTATGTTTTCTCTTTGTCTGGTTGTTGCTGTTTCCTCATCATTCCTGATTTGCCATTCTGTTGATCTGCTATTCCTGAGTTCCTGATCTTCATCATTAAATCAATATTGAGCCCTTCACCAACTCAAATAATGATACACACGGGCACAGTGGAGGAAGGTCAGGAAGGAGGTGATGGGGTCTGCTTTCTGAGTGTCAGAACCAGCTTCAGGCAAGAGTGCAAAGATTGACACACCCCAACATAAAGTCTGTAAAGTCATCTAAGCAGTAAGAAATAAAAGTATGGTTTACTGTTCTGAATGCCTGGGCAGGAAATATTGAACTTTTGTCAATCACGTTAAATAAATGTGATTGACCTGACATAGATTTTTAAACCACTCAGTTTCAAACCGGTCACACAGTGTCTTTTTGTCTTGGAAAGATCATCCTACAACAAGCCTCAGGTGTTATCTGAGCAATAAAACTTCTCCACCACCTTAAGTTAGCGGTTTTAAACATCAAGAGAAATCAGCTGAGGTTTTTTGGAAATCTGTTCTGGATGCCCCCTGGACAACTCCTTAGGGAGTTTTTCCAGGCACATTCCCCCAGAAAGGGTTCCTTTTAAAAGCATGCCGAGATCGGTCTGAGCACTGTGACCGAGATTACTGTTGAGTGTAAATGGCACGCAAAACTGAACTGGACCATGCCAGACACAACAGGATCGTGCTAAACTGGTACTAGTTCATCAGCAGGGCTCGGCGAGGTTCGGTTCTGACTCAGTTCTCAGATAACAAAGAGTGCATGAGCAGACCGCGTCATCTCCCATTCTCCCACTCTGAACCACCCTGGAGAAAGAAGAGCTGTGCTGCTGCCATCAACACCTTTGTTTATAGATGTTGGAGATTGGCCTCTTTTTTCAGTGTAGTCCTGTTTCTCTGACTGTGACTGGCTGGATGTGCTCTCTTCATCCACTGACATGGGAGCTGGCTTGAAGCTCGTCTGTGTGCCTGTGTGTTTCCTGGATGGGGCCACCTTTTACAGTTGCCTTTTGTATCTCTGCTTCTGTTTCCTTGAATCCCAGTTGGCCTTGGCAGATGGCCGCCCACACTGAGCCTGGTTCTGCTAGAGGTTTCTTCCTATTAAAAAGGAGTTTTTCCTCTCCACTGCGCTACAAGCATGCTTAGTGTGAGAGATTGCAATGAGTCAATGCAATCAGCTGGTTTTCCTTAGATAGAAAACTTTGAATCAATTGACTGTATGATGTGTTGCAAAGTGCCTTGAGATGACATGTGTTGTAAATTGGCGCTATATAAATAAGGTGAATTGAATTGAATCTCCTTACAGTCAACCTCTGTAATCATAAAATTTCAGACATTCATAAAAATACTAGCTTCCCTACCGTGACACACCATTTCCAGTGATGATTCTGCTTAGGAGTGTGATGAACCCTTATTAGACTATCGTCTGTAGTTTCCCAAAATCCGACTCTGCCAAGCAAATTCAAAGAAGGCTGCCTGACTCTCCGCAAATAACGAAATATAACAATTTTAACCAAACTTCCTGAATGTTGCAGATGCCACCATGTTGATTTGCTTGTTTACCTCCAGAGAGCAGTAGTACCATAGATCGTCACTAAGAGCCAAGGAACTGTGCTAGGGTGGTGTGTAAAGGGTCATAAGGAATGGGGGAATGACTTAAGTCTGGGCATCTATTGTTTGCTGCCCCATGCCAGACAAGAAGAAAAAAAGTATGAGTATGGGATTATGTTTTGATGTGACAACTAGAATTTGTCTTTTATCCTACCTCATTTCTGAGCGTAACCTTCCCTTAATGGCTCAAGTCCTTTCATTAAAGTAATGCATAGGTTTAGACTTAGACTACCAGATTTTTTATGGAAACAAACAATCCTAGGAGGTTTGAAATAAAGTAATAAGTTAAGATAAACAGAGGAAAAAAATAAGTCATAAGAGAGTTGCTTAAAATCCTCAGAGACCTCATTGGCAGATGAAGGGCAGATGACAACGCAGATGAAAACACCCAGCATCCAACCCCCAAGGGGCCAAACCCCCAAGGGACCCAGTCCCTGAAGGGCCCCATCCCAGAGGCCATAGTGCTGGGGTCTTACAGGGCCGCAGCAGCAAGCCCATCGGCCAATGTAACACCCAAAGTAGATCTAGTTGAGACCGCAGGGGT
>NW_015150693.1:264452-266540 GCF_000732505.1 Cyprinodon variegatus
ACTCTACCAAGAGCTTTGTCAAATACACCCAAACCTGGATTCATCTAAACATAGCCTGTGGCAAGGTTTTTAAAATGATCTGATCAGGAGGCTTTGTGGCACCTCCTATGGGGAGATTGTCTTGTTGTCTCCCATCGGGTAGGCTCTCTTGGGCAGAACCCAGAGATCTAGAACTCACTAAAGGGTCTTTGTATCCATTCTGATCTGACATCAGTTTGAAAAACTATAGAATAAGTACAAGATTATTTTGAGGACATCCACACTGGAGTTTCCCCACTGAGCTTGTTAACTGCACACTTAAGCAGAAGCTGATGTTACAGTTGGTATATAAGTGGAGATGGTGTTGAACCATGCTGTAAATGGTTTTGTATATGTTAAACATAATCCATCCCACTATACCCTTTAGACTTCTATTTTGTAGGCACTCTTGGGAAAGCAGTGTGCCATCTAGGTGTCATCGAAAAGTGTGAGAGTAAAAAAAAATCATATATGCTTATATACTTTGGGAGACTTTTACTATCTTCTCTTTTAATGTCAGGAATACAATTTAAAGGAATTTGTGTATTTTCTTACTTTAAACAGTTTAAGAAATATAAACACATGTGACTTTCCAACAAACTGTGATGTCAGTGATTAGTCTTGCAGTCGGCATAAAAAATGGTAAAAAAAAAAAAAAAAACAGCTAGAAAAAACAAAACCATTTAAGAAGGGGAAGGAGGGTTTGACTGTGCCCCGGCTGCAAATACTCAGATTTACTCCACTACTTTTAAAATAAACACACTTAGCTAAATAGCTTTGGTGGCCTTTTTTGTGTCTGATTGCTGCTTGGTGAACCTTATAATGAGTCTCTTCGATTGCTGCTATTTCTAAGAAAACAAAGAACTGCACAACCTCCTAACTTGAATATTTGGAAAGAAACCTCTGCATTTTACATTTGTTAAATTGAATGAAAGAAACGCCAGCCGTGCCGGAAAAGAACAAAGCAATTAAAAGAATCAAAGCTGATTCCCAACATCTGTCCAGTTGCATTATAATGTTTTGGGGTTTCTCAATCAGCGAACAGAATACGATTAAGGGATTGTACTCAGTGAGCCAAACTCAGAGTTCACTCTGACATGAATAAAGACTCAACATGTAATTACTCCACCTGATATTGACAATTAGCTTTTTCTTTTTTTTTACTAGATTTAATGAGAAGATATTCTCCTGATTGTTGTTTGTGAAAATAAGCTACTGGGTACTGCATTATACAGAAAATGGTACAAATTCTGCTGTGAAAAAATATTTGATATTTAAAATGAATATTACTATGAAAGCAGGCCTGTGGAAATCAGATAATTTAGTTTTTTCTAAAAACTTTTTTCTTTTTTTCTGTATATATGGAGGATTTATATTTAGGAGGAACAGCTCCTAACATAGTGTCATGGTGTATTTAAGAGATCTGACCCACATACAGAAAACCACTCAGAGAAACCAAAGAAAAGTTTAACAGGTTTATTGAGGAGTTCAAAGGGTTGGATTCGGGGAAACTCAGAGAGCTGGTGAACCGGAACTGGAAGTGAGAAGGGAAGTTCACAGAGGTTAGTTCAGGGTCCGTGGGAACTTTGAACGACATCTTGCAAACACAGAGATAAACGGGACTCACGATGGTTTCTTCCCTGAATCCAGTCAGTGTGGGTTTTTCCAAAGATTGAGGGGCTTGTTGGAGGGCGGACAGGTCTTTGGTGTGGTTGGTTCCTGAGGAGCAATGGGGCGGACTGCCACTTTGATTTCCTGGAGAACTTGAACGGGTCGTGTGGTGATGAATCCCCTGCTCAGAGTGAAGCACAAACGATCCTTCCAGGGGGAAAAGGCCAAACATCCAGAATTTAGGATGACTTCCCAAAAACTGGAAAACACTCTGGCATCGAAGTAGTGGCAGTCCACCTCTTAAGAAGTCCTCAGTAATGAGCCAACCAGCCGCAGGTGTGTGGGAGGACCAACGAGAACAGGCGCCACCTACTAGTGCAGGGGGAAAAACACAAAAACATTACCCACTCAGACTGGATTCCTACACTGTAACACATAGCAAGAGGGGTTAGTGCAATT
>NW_015150693.1:266687-268259 GCF_000732505.1 Cyprinodon variegatus
CAAATGATTCATTCTTTTTTTTTTTTTTTTTTACCAAAGAAAAATTTTTGGGTACTTTTAAATGGGTCCAATCTTACTCTAGGTGCTATATAAGTATAGACGTTTACTACTACTATAAATAAAAACAATAATGCCATGTGTTTGCCTTGGCAGGGGTAACATAGTCATTTTAGAGCCTGAAAATAAATGTTGAATGTGTGACCACAGCTAACATAAACGTCATTGTACGCCGCAACCATCTGCTGGCAGTAAATACGCACCCATAGATTGACTTTCTTGACCTACTACTTCTCTGATCATTAACGTTCCTTCTGGGATTTCGAGCACTCCTTGTGTCTTCCCTCTCGGTGGGAAAAAGATGGAGGATGCAGTGAATTGGGCCGTGTCTGGGTGAGACTGCCGTTGCACTCTCCCTCAAACTAATTTCTAAACCGTAGGATTGTGTGACCCGATTGCCACGTACAAGCAACACCTTTTGTTTATTAAATAACCTTGTCAATTCATGAAATATGGCAGTCAAAAGAAGCAAAGCAACACGGTATGACACAGAGACGTCTGACTGGCAATAGGGAGTGGTGTATCTTTTATCAGACTATTACATATTATTTTGCATTAAAATTGACACAGACTGTGTGAATATTTATTTCAAAGAGCTCTGTTCGGTAGAGTGCATTATCAACAGTCCACCTTCTGGATGGCCTTTTTGTCTATGCAGGCAAACCCTATAGCTTAACCTCAGCTGCCCTTGCACTCGTTTTCATATCGCTGACAAATGCCCAATTTCTCACTTTGGATTGGTTGCAAAGTTCTAAGGCTGGCCCCTGTGGTCTGTATGTCAATAATTTCCAAATGATGGAGGCCCCAGCATTTTTTTAAGAGTTTCAGGGGTGCTTACAATTTTTTTGTATCCTTCCCCTGATATGTGTTTTGACATACTTCATTCTCTGAGGTCTGTAGACATCATGGCATCTGTTTTTGCTCGAACATAGTGTAGCTTTTATTTAAGTTTTCTTGCTCCAATATGCTTTGTTAAGTATGAGACCTCATGTCCAAAAAGTAGGTATACTACAAATGAGCTCAAATCAAGATGTTGATCACATAATACAGTAGCTGCCTAAATTATTCTGTTATGGCTCTTATGGCATAAGATGTATGTGTTTAAGTTATAAAAAAAACAAATGTGTATGTATATATATATATATATATATATATTAGGGATGGGACGATTTATGAAAACCGTCAGAATCGTTTGGTTCGACTGTCTCGGTTCGGTTCGGTTCGCGTGTGTTTCGTTCGGTTCATGCGCTGCTCCATTTTCTCATAGGCGAAGCGTTTACACTTCAGAGCAGAAGGTGGCGGTACTGCGACCAAAGCCAACTACCAGTATTAAACAAGAAGAAGAAGCAAAGCAGCTTAGCCGGGTGTAGCAGGAAAAAAAAATCAGTTGTTGTGGAGAATTGTGTGGGTATGGCGAGTGGGAAAGAACAGGAGTTGGAAGACGCGCCAGCAGCACTTTATAGGTCTGCTGTATCAGACCGCTTTACATTTAGAGTGACCTACGATGACGGCGGA
>NW_015150693.1:269037-286074 GCF_000732505.1 Cyprinodon variegatus
ATATATATATATATATATATATATATATATATATGTATATATATATATATATAGTTTTATTGAGTCAAACATTTTTGGTTTATGTTAGATTTGGAAAAGGGAATTTCTAATTTGTTTGTGTGAATTTTATGTGAATACACATTCATTTTTAAATACTTTCCTTTACCTTTATGTATTGTGTTTTCTGTTACCTGTTTTGATAGGTCTTTGTTCATTAACGTTAAAAAAAGACCTACGTAAATAAATTCCTCTGTAACCAAGGAAATTAAGAAAACAGCCCCTTGTTATATAATATTGATGCGAAAGTGACACAAAATGTGAGAGAATTAGAAAAGAAAAGGCGTTATCTTGCTAAGAATCGTAAACCTCATCATTTCTTCTCTCAATGAGGCCTTGGTCTAGTATCAAAATGAGATGACAATCCCCTGCTGTTTGTTTGTATTTTAGAGCAGCTCAATACACCTAAGAAGGTCTTTTCTCTCAATCTTAGGAATTAGATGAAAACAATATAAAACACGCAATCCCAGAGCTACTGGTCCAGAAATGCTATAACATGTTGTTTCTCATTCCAACATTAATGAAGTTCATTCCTAACAGTTTAGGTTAATTCGTACAAATTGAAAGATGGTCTCTGCATTAGCAGCAGTGAACAACTACTATGACAACTTCATTACCATAAGTAGGTCCATGCGTCGTAAAAATCATATTAAAAATTGCTCCCCAAATTGCCATTTTAGATTCTTTATGGGGTAATTCCAGTACTACACATGGTAATAGAATATTTTCTTTACCCTCCAGTGCATATTAAACTCACTTATCTTCTCCTATAAACTCTATGCATTGTGGGTTTAATGATAAGATGAGGGAAGTTTTCTTCTCAGGCAAATTATTCATAATGCAATGCTGTCACTGGCAAAAGCTGCTGAAAGAGAACATCTTTTTAAGACAGTGTCACACATCTTTATAGGCTGACCATAATTAGACTAAGATATTTCTTCTGAGAAGCAGTCAATAAAACAAGATGGGGATGTTTTTCACAAGGCCAGCTTGGGCTGGGATGAAGGAGAGTTTGATTCAGAGAAAGCCAATAATTGAGAAATAAATGATATAAGTGTTTAGAAATATTGCTATTTTTCAGCACTGTCAGTGGAATAAAGCACATCAGCACAATGGAATACTTACCACCTCTTCCATAATTGAGACTAGACCTTGTAGCTGTGCCCCACAGCTTATCATTAATCAAGCTGAATAAAGTGAAGGTAATGTGACAGCTTTGGACAGCATTAGGCTGAAAAGGTGCTTTGTCAAGGTAGGTAGTAAGGCAGACCTAGGAGTCATTCATCTGCCTTACGAGCTCTTTGGCTGTCTACTAACAGTTTTTACACTTTTTCTTTTATTTGGCCAGCTTGTATTGTCCAATAATGGTATGTTCAATTGACACAAACCATTGTGGCTGCTGTCAACTAAAGACCCTGGGATTTCAGAAGCTTTTGTCTTTAAGCTCAACATTTAGCAGAGCTCAACATTGGTCATTTTCTGATGGAGAAATATTTTTTTTATATTGTAAAAGTCAGTAATACTCTTTGAAAACTCCTAGGTTTAAATATGGATTATTTTGCTTATCTAGTTTTGGGTTGATTAATGACAACAGAGTTGGATTAGGGATATGAACCAGCATTCTTGAAGTGAAGAGGTTGAATTTATATCTAGGAACTGGGTGAAGGAAGATTGTTGCACTCATGCTCAGTACAACATAGCTTAAAATTAATGCTTATAATAATTTATAAAACTGATACTCTACTCTAGATACTATCATTATTCAAATAAACCTTGATACAAAATTAAACTGAAGATGAACAGACAAATAACAAAATATCTACTTAGCCCTTGCCAAAACAAACTGCTGATAAAATATGGTAAAAGGTGGTTACTAAGGTTAAAATAACAATAAAGTTGTACAGTTCAAAATGATAATGAGGGAAAAAAAATTTCAAGCTTGTTTGATTACTTTGACCATTTTTTAAAATATTTTTCTTTCTTTTTTATACAGTGGTTAGATGTACATCGTTTCTGTTAGAACAACATAACCCTGTGATTTTGTGTTACCTTATATAAGCCAGCATCTATTTTGTGTATTTTCGTGTGTTTTCTTGAACTAATTGTTTAAACTTCCAAATTAAAATAATTCAATAATGAAATAAAGAGGTGACATATAATTGTAAGAAATAATACAGATGAAAAAGCTGTCCCTTTGTAATAAGTTATTTCACGAAAAAATACATAGCTAGTGTTGACTACTAGCTGAGGGCTAAGATTCCCTCAAGTTTTTTTCACTCTTATTTAGTGTTCATATTGTACTTAGAAGTGTGATTGTCTGAGTTATCAATTAGAAATACCACAGGAATGCCAACTGAAGTTGGAATTAAAATATGAAGCATACTGAGAACCCTCAAGCATAAAATCCAGAATGTAGCAAAAGTCAGTTATTAACTACAATAATAAAAGCAATTCTCATGTTTTGTTTTTGCATTAAACTAGTTGACCATATAGCACTATGAAGTATTTGTAAACATGTCTTTTTTTTAGTTTATAGTTCCTAAAATAAAATTAATGTTTCTTTTTTTTTCTAGCATTGACAGAAAATATGTTGCACACTATTTTAAAAACCAACAGATTTTTAAGTTGCATCAATGACATGTTCTAATAGGTTTGAAACAGTTCCCTGATTGGATCTCTAACTTCCAGCCTAAATTAATTTGATATATTTTACTTTTAAACTATATTGATTATGTAGTTTAAATGGAAAATGTGAGAAATGATGGCCATCCTACTTGTCTTTTCTACAACACAAAAATCTGTACCAATTTTTGATCCATTTGTATGTTAAAGTTATCCAGTTTTTGTCTTAACAGAATAAAATGAACATTTAGGTTACAGAAATAACTCAGCATTATAATAGGTGTTGACTATATTTGCAGCAAAAGACAATAATTGAAAACAAAACTACTGGTCACAGATTAAGCTAAGTGGTTACCCATTCTGTCATTGGGCTGCCAGAGTGACAAAGCCAATTATTGCTGAAAAAGATGTTCATTAATTATGTAATTTAATTGAATTTAGGCAGGTGCATTATACATTCCTCTGTCAGGGTGGTCAGTGGTGGGAAAGGCCTGGGCTTAGTTCTCTCTTTTTCTATTAGGAACCAGCACGTCCCCTGTCTCCCAGAATTGCTTTGCTCTTTATTGATTAATGACCCTAATTTATAACTGAGAAGAAGGCTGCAAGTTGTACTAAATGCACAATTAATCAACTTTTCAGCATCAAGTTATGAGGATCTGTATTGAAAATGCCACCAGGAACACAGAAGACCGAATGGCTGTTTTCCCTCGGCTCCTGCTGTAAGCGGACCGTGCAGCTGATTTTTAAACAGCAGTTAAGAGTCTTTCATTGCTGTAATACCTCTTGTCCCGAATGACAAATCTCTTCATGAGATGCTGAACATAATTCCCTTTGATGGAGGGACTGCCACGTTCATGCCACAATTCAGTCAAGCCAACTGGAATAATGAAACATCCATCCATGCTTGTGAGGCCCGCCTATTCATTTCCAAAGAGGTGCAGAAAAATGCCTGCAGCTTCAAATATATCAGAGATAAATCAACAGTATTATATTAAGCTGGAAACAAATGAGAGGTTAAAGAACTTAAGGCAAGACTACAATGAATTTCACCGCTCACAATCACAGACCAAGGCTATTATTTCTCTTTGAAAGGGGACTTTTATGACACATTAAATCCAGGAGTATAAAAACGGCAATTGATCATAATTTTTGAATGCCCTACCTAAATTCCCACAGCAGGTGTTTAAACCTTTGCAACGTTTTAAAACTAAAAGGAATATTTTTTCTAAAGGAATAATTTCCATTATTCTGTATATTATTAATTGTGTTAGTGCTATCTTTTAGGATTTAACTGATTTATTCAAAAAAAGACAACTTTATAAGCCCAACTAATAAGGTGCTAAAGAACAATTATTAAGACTGTAACTCTAAAAAATGCCACAATTCTTAGACATTTAACTTGTGTTCTGATGTTTAACAAGTATTTTAATATCCTTTACTGCCTGCCATATAAAATGCCACATTTAACTTTCTGCCCTCATGATGTACAGTAATAACAGCATTCACTCTGGAGACTCAGGCAGTTCTTTAAGAAAAAAAAAATCCATTTGACTGTCGGAAGTACTCATGGGAGTGTGAAATCAGTTGCTCTACATTTTAACTTTCATATCTGCTGTTGCCCTGAGAGTTGTTCGCTTACATAAATATTCATTGAACTTTCCAGGACTCTTAAAGTAAAATACATGAATTCTTTATGAGTAACCATTTATACTTTGAACCATGATTCTAATATTAGTCATAAGAAGTGTTGTGGTGATGAGATACAGCAGTTGGGCTGATTTTGCACTTTGCAGAAAACATTAGATGTTTTGTTGCTTATCAGTTTGTTTTTGTCTTAAGAGGGTTTACATACTGCTTGATTTTTTGTTTTGCCTAAGGTTATTTTGATCTGTTATACCTTATTTGCATTTTATTTTGACAAAATATAATGGAACCACATCCCTGTTATTTTTGAAGCTACAATGAGTAATTGAGGGCCAAATCTTGTCATTGCTTAGGCGTATTATAAATCTCAATAACTTACAGATTTTTTGAATCACCACATAAGTTGGATTTTCCTTTATTTTTTAAGGAGCAAAAGTACAAATTAAAGTGGTTTAAGTACATACTGTTTAAACCACATTCTTTAAAATTATTCTATATGAGAAAATATGAGATTTGGGGGACATGAGAGAAGTCCATTTAATACTTTTCTCCAATGGAGTAAGGCAAGGCAAGGCCATTTTATTCACATAGCAGAATTCTATACAAAGTGCTATTTTGAGTAAAACGTTGCAATCCTTAGCGTTATGGGAAAGGATAAAGCCTACAGTGATTTGATAGAGAACCACACATATTTACATTTGCCATAATCTTTACGATAAAGGAAACCAGATCACCTTTGAAGAGGCCTTTGTTGCCTTGAGGTTGAGCCTATGCTTTTAAAGCTCACTGCATTCACTCTCAAAAAGGAATATGAAAGCACTTTTATTGTGGCCTTCCATATGCCTGAAGTAATGGTAAAGTCAAGTCAAGTCCTTTATCATATTATCATCATCAAAATAATCAGGTTATAAATAGAAACGACCAAAATGAGCTTCCTTTTAAGGGTGGCTAAGATATTTTAAGAGACAGAGTAAAGTGCTCAGCTATCTAGGACTGCATCAAGAGTTTTCCAGGAATATTTACCTATTTATCCCCTCTGGCCTGGTGATGCTTTGGGATTCGCAGGAAGGAGCTCGAGAGTATATTCTATAAGCTTTCTTTTGTACCTGTTACACAATCTATGGACGAATACAAAGACGATTGGAAAGATAATTAGAATTTGTTGAAAGGAATTTATTCCAGGTATGACCAGTGTATCTATTGTACTTTTAAGGCTTTATTTCATATTTAAAAGTTTTTATTACAAATCCTTAACTTGAAGTTATAATAAGCTAATTTAAATCTAAACTATATCTTTTTACAAGTCCATGATCCATAAAACCATATTTATTTATTTATTTTTATTTTCTCACTGCTCTGAACCTTCTACATCAATGCCTTTTGCACCATGTCTCTCCTACACTGTTTATGTTTCACTGCTGCACTTTATAAATGGAGATGTTCAGTTATTGCTAAGCTAATCATTCACTATTGAGAAAGCTGTATGCATCGAAATTTAATTTTGGAAACACTTTGTGTACACAATATGACAATAAGGTTTGTCTAAGTCTAAGTAAACTTTTAAGAGAGCTAATTTGAGAGACAGAGATAGCAATAGATTTTTTTCTAAAACCTAATGTATTCATGTAATAGCAATCCATGTTTATTTCATCTTACTTTTCTAAAGTAAACAGAATACATTAATAATTGTAGGTACTGTGAAAAACATCCACTTCATTCATTTTAAATAATACCTATAGTATATCCCAACATCATTCTCTAAACTTTTTTTTTTTTTTGTAAATTTTTTATTTAAATAGATTGCTAGCTTTACTTGAGCATGAGAACATTGATTAATAGTCCTTTTATCTTCTTTATCTTGCCATGTCAAAAGTAAAAGACTCTTTTGGGTAAATTTTTTCAAATAAGTTCCAAATGTCACTACGTTCTGTAAGTAAATTTATTTTTCATTATTCAAAAACAATGTATAAAACAATATAAGACAGTCACTCCTAATAAACAAAAAATACATTTATTTGTTTCCTTTGGATGGAAAATAGACACTCAACTGCAATAATAAGATGAAAACATGCTGTACATAAATAACCTGTATTATTAGTCAGTAGGGGCTGATTAAAAAAATCCAGGTTTAAATCCAACTTCTAAAAAAAAAACTCTCTGTGGTGTATATTTTCTAAGAAAGAAAAAGAAAGAAAGACGAAAAGCAGATAGCAGAGGACCCAGTAAAATGTATCTTATGCCATATTTTTGAATTCGTAAGGTTAAGGTAAGGATGAAAAGACCCGCCTTCTCCACTTCTCTACACAATAAATGCACATGCACAAACCTGTACCTGTTCCCGAGACCGAGAGCGAATGACTACTAAACATGTGCAAAAACATACATGAGCCCATTTCTCCACGTGCATGCACTGTTTAAAAGTTGCCGTTTGCATCACTCATACAAGCTTACTTTCCAAACGATTTGCGTTTTTTCCACTATGTCAAAATCACTACCGGTAAGTAAAAATGGGGACAAGCACGTAGGACGGCCTTACATAAACATATCACCAAAATGATTAACAATTAGGAGGACCACCTTTTTTGATGATCAAATCAGAAAAAGAAAATCCTCCTCTATATCTTTAAGTAATGATAGAAACCCTAATAGATTGTTTAAATTAGAAAAGACAGGTTCAAGATTTCAGTATAGTGACTACTCTCTTACACATGTATGGTGTGCCATTCCCTCTGCTCATATATACGTACAGGTGTGAGGTATTTCCGATAAGTCAACAGCAATATGCAGGTGAATGTCAGTTGTCACTACATGATCATTAAGAAGCAAATCCTGCATAGTCAGTGATTCCCTGCTATCAGCTTAAAAACAGCTTCCTTAGATAGAAAATATTTTGTTGTTTGGATGATTTGATTGAAATGTCTTTGTAAAGTGTCTTATTTACATGTATTGGGAATTAGCCCTATATAAATAAACCTAATTTAATAGAAAACTGTTTTGAAGGTTGTTCTACATAAATGCTGTTAACTAACGATTAATTTCTGCTGAAATTCCAAGTTTTAATTCCAAGGAAATTCCAAGAATTTCAATATTTTTTATTAAGTTTTGGGGAAAAAAAGAATATTATATCAAATAATATTCGCTTTAAATGGGCCCTAATTGTTTAAGACAGTCAACAATGAGATATTTAACAAACGAATGGACTATCCTCTGTCTTTAACTGTTTTTGTCTCCAGAGGTAAAAAACTGAGGTTAGAGGTAATTGTAAACATGTCATAATCTGGTTGAGGTTGGGTTCTGTTTTCCCACAGGGAGAGCCCTGGTGTCACAAACAGAGGCAAGGTCAGATGGAGCGTGATAGCAGACTCAAATCACAGGGGAAATATGAAGTGGATTTTCAGAAATTACTTATCAGGTCGACATAACAGGAAATAAGCCACTGTATCCTTTGAGAGACGAGGAATTATCAAATATTTTTAGGGACGCTGCCTTTTGATGCTTATGTTGAATTTCCTCTGCAGTAGATCTCTTTGTCTCTGAGCAACCAGCTGTATGCATGGCTGAGCTGCGAAAAAAAAAAAAAAAAAAAAAAGGCAATGTCCCATGATGATCCGACTACAATTCACCGGTTTGTCAAAACCTGGCAGAATCTCTTGCTCTGGCAATAGCACCTTGTTAGATTGAGGTGCTCAATCAGGGGAGTGCTGGAGTGCCCGGCCAGGTTTGAGAGTGGTGATTACCGGGGCACGGCTGTCCAAAGCCAGTGAAATGCTCCACCTCTCCACAGGAGGCCCTCTGACATTCAAGCCTGCATTTTCTGAATCAGTCTTGAGTGATTAGGGCAGCGACAGGCAAAAGGACAGATCAAACAATTATTCCTCCTCACCCTCCTCTCTATCCTTTTGACATGTGACAGAGCAGGAAGAGAGCAGCTCAGAATATCTACAGTGACTGGCTGACTCCTTCAGTCAGCCTTACAATAAAGTCATCCTCAGGTGCCTTTTGCTGTTTTATCTTCCATAAATAAATTATTGTTACACAATTTTCTTTCACATATGTAAACTGAACTTTCATACTGTGTGAAATTACAGCTAAAAAGACTCTTATTAGGATGTGACAGACCAATACAGAGTAGCACTTATTGTGACATGGAATTAACTATATATGGTACACTTTTCTTAGAAATAGAATCTGACATGTACACGTGTGGAAAAAGGTGTGGTAATGTGAGATGAAAGGTTACTGTCTGAAAGACATGCATGCATAGTGTTACAAGTAGCAGCAAACTGAAAAATATTGCATGATAAATTAAGGTGGTTGCCACAATGCTGAATTTCATTTTCTAGAGGATCTAAAATTAGTCTTTTTTAGGAATGCTCTCAATGAAATATTTTGAGATATTTTATTGAAAATATAATTCTCTGGATGTGTAAACCTGTTAGAGACATACCCCAGAGGTCCAGTAGCTTTAACTGTAGTGAGATGGGATTCTACAAAGTGGAAATTGTTTAATCACAGGAGGTAAATACTAATGTAAGCCATCCTCCTCAAGTTAGTTGTTTTTTTAATAGTACATTTTTGTAAAGAAGATATGTAAAAAATATATATATATTTCATTTATTTTTTTATAAAATGTTAAAATTGATTTTTTTTTTTTATATTTAGCTCTGTGTTTCTGTTCACAGGCTAAACAGCACAGACTTAGTTAAAATGAGCAGAGAGGAGCCAGTAAAGTATGTTTCAGAGCACAAGAGGGCAGTGTAAAATTTCTCTGACACTCATCTATTCATTCTTCACAACTAACTCACCTCACACCTGAAACAACAGCCATAAAACCTGTTGCAGGCTTCCAGCCTCCAGTGGCTATTTTCTCCCATAAAGCACAAGGCCTGAGATCTGATTACACAGAAAATACTAGATGACAGAGTCTGCTGCTAGAGACAAGGGGGATGGAGGTGTTAGTCTTGTGTGACTGTTTAGTGGGTGGGAGGAAACTTCACTTTGATCTCTGGTTCAAGGACTATCCATCTGTATGATGGATAACACATAACAGACTTAGGAGAATTTTGAAAAGGAATTGGAACATTAGATTGGTATATCTTCGATGTCCTAATGGTAAAAGCATTGCTATGAGCAGAAAATTGTAGCATCGGAAACTGAATTCAAAATTCAAACGTAATTTTTAATTCTAGAATACAGATTTATTCTTGCCACATAAGAGGTCCTTGAGAAAGAGTATTCAAACACACATTGACATTCACATGGTGAAGCTATGCAGCATTTACACGTAAAACAAATTAACCACAAAGGAGCTTGGTGGATGTCCTGCAACATGTTAAATGAGCAACAGAAAAACTATTAGGTTTTTATTAATTTTATTGTATGTATAAAAGCTTGAGATAAACAAAATATGATTTAATTGTAATACCTAGGCTACATGTTGTTAGCTAAAGACATTATATTAGCAAGTTAGCAACAGATCTTGCATCATAAATGATCTACTTATTGCTACATACAATGGGCCAACTCGCTCCCAGCATCATTTTAAAGTAGCCATTGATATATTACTGGATTTCACAACTTAATATCAGGAGCAATCAAATAATAGACCGTCGCTCATCTCCAAAACTCCCTTAAAGAAAGAGAGATCCATTTCAGCCGATTAGACTCAAACTCCTGCTTCCTCCTCCAACGTAGCCCGCAACGTCATTCTGCCAAAAGCCTCTGATTCCCCAGCCATCCCGAAAGCCCCCCCTAGTGGGAGCCAGGTCGTATTACCTTCTGCACTGCAATCCTCTGTGACTGATCTCTCCAGACTATTATCCAATGTCATCACAAGCGTGTTTTCACAGGATCCTCAAAATATCAGTTCTCTTCCACCATTCCATCCATTTTCAGTCCTCCCTTCAGCCTCTCAGCCTAGCTCAGTTCCCGTTTTCCTTCAAATGCCAGCGAATCCAGTCCAGCCTGATGTTCAGAAATCCACCCTCTATTTCCTTCTAATCCTTCCATCCCCCCTCTTTCACAATCCCTTTTCATTCCTTCCCTTCCAAATAGTTTTTCTAATCGTAATAATACTTAGTGTTAGAACATCAGAAACTCCAGTTCCTCTTTCCTTATCTGTTCCTACTCCCGTCTCACTCTCACTATGACAACAAATCTTCAACAGTAATAATGTCGATTTAGACCACCTCTTCAAGCCATCTCTTACTTGCTTCAGCCAGCCTAGAGAGTTTCTCACAAGTTCAGACCTCATGCAACTAAGCAATCCACTAGCTCCTTGCTCAAAAGATTTGTCCCACCAAATTCGCTCTAGCTTTCTCCCTTTACAGAGACACTATAAGCTCAGTTTATCTAGTCCGCTGAACCAAACTAGACGATTATCTCTCCATCATCCTCAACACGGCTTTGCGATTTGGAGGTAACAGTTTTTATCAATAATTATAATTATCAATAATAAATATAATAAGTCACATCAACCTGCTCCTTGCTCAAAACAACAGTTGCTAATCCTGTCAGCCACCTAAAATGCGCCATCCAAATCATCCCCCAGGGATAATCTATTATTTCTGATCTCTTATCCAAAGCAGCCAGCATCCTCTCCCTTCACAGTTCAGTTATTCTCGATAGCTCCTGCTGGAAAGGCTTCTGGTACCATTTTCTATCCTTAGGTCCTAGGGCCGACTCGAAAATCTATTCACCCAGTACTCCCTAGGCTTATCTGTCAGGTTGGGGCCATTTCAAAGCCTTTCATTTGACTCATCAACTCAATTTTCCATCACTCAATGTCTTGCCCATCTGTCTCTTCATCACTTCTTCCCATTTAATTCAGAATTCATACTCCCCACTATTCAGACCTACCTATCTGGTATCAATTTCTACATCAAGCTGATAACCGGTGACAGTTTCCTATCCATTTCTCATATTTATGCACTGTCTATAGGGCTCCTTGAATGCTTGTAAAAACAAGAACATCCCATATCCATCCATCGACTTCCACTCACTACAGATCTCTTCAACCATTGGATTTTTACTCTGCTCTCGGGTTATCTTCTTCCATTTATAGACTGAAATCTAGAATCAATGTCTTGGTTAGCTTTCCTTGGCAATTTCTGTTGCTCTGAGTTCTCACCCTCCTCATCCCTCTATCCATCAGTGCCTTTATGACATCTTGTCTGATATCCAACACACCATCATATTCACTCTCCATAGAAATAAAAGAGATCAGTTAGCCGTCTCATCCCCAATTCATCTCCTCCATCTTAACTCCTACCTCAGTCCATACGAGCCTCATCTTAGCTACATCCAGTCCAGACTCTCTGCCAACACACTCACACAAGATCAGCTCTTCATTAGAGAACCAGGAAGCCAAGCTACAGTACATGGTTCTGGTTCACTAAACACCTTAGGCACATGCTGTTCAGGTCAGGCATCTCACCTGAACATCATTCCAGGAACTCAATTCAAATAGGAGCCACCACCAGAGCTTCCAGCCAAGGCATCCTAGATCAAACAATTCAAATCCTTGGTGGCTGGTTATCCCAAGCATTCCGTTCATGCATCTGAAATAACCTCAGTGATTTATACCATGCCCATTCTCGCTTCAGCCTTATATAATCAGATCCTTTTGGGGGGTTCAGTGCAGGCTCGCAGAAAGGAACTGGATCGGCACTATCCAGAAGATCATAACCTAACACAGAAATCTTGATGCCCCCCGTTTGCTCCTCAGATCCCATCTTCCCCTTACCCCCTCACCGTTTCATCTCCTTCATCCTTTCATTCCCCTCAATACAGTCAATAAACCTTTAAACTCCTATCTCATTTTGGTGTGGTCCTTGCCAGTGAATTAACCTTTGTGGACAAAGACATGCAGTGACATTTATTTAATTAATATTTGAACTTTTTATTGACCTCACACTGGAGAAATTTACCTCTGCAATTAACCCATCCAATTGGGGAGCAGTGGGTTGCCATCGTGCAGTGCCTGGGGAGCGGTGTGGGGTTAAGGGTCTTGCTCAGAGACCCAGAGTGCAGGCTGTGGGGATTGAACCGGTTACTTGCCACCTTCTCAGAGCACAGACACACTGCTCGAACCACTAGGCCAATGTTCCCTAGTGTCTTTACGTGAAGCCTCTTATGCAGTGATAAATTTAATACAAACATAAGACTTTTGCTGCTAGTCAACTGGCTAATATGAATTGATGTTTATTTACTCTGGTTAACACTGGATACTTGAGGACCAAGCTGTATGGCACAAAAAAAAATAATAATAATTTTCGACTGAAATATAACTCTATAAAGAAATTTGTCAAACTGAATTTGCGCTAAAATTCAACAAAATGCAGTTTCAGGGCAAATTAGTTAAATTTTAAATCATAAAGCTTCTACTCTGTTTCACATTATTAAACAGTTTAGTTAAATTCACCTTCAAAAAATTTCAAGCTAAACAGAATCCAAGTCCACTTAATGATGCTGTAGAGTATAACTGAACCCTTAGCTTTTGAGATGGCCTTACTTCCCACTACCAGAACAGGATACTGTCATTAGTATGGTAGCAGTCCAAGCACTGGAAGGAACTGGCAGCAAATAAAATGTTTCTGCAAAAACTTTTTCAGCAAAATCCATTCACTCACTGATAGCAGCAAGCTACATTGTAAAGACAACTACCCTGGGCACACTGACAGAAGCGAGGCTGCCGCACACAGGTACCACCAACAGTTGGTAATATGGATGGTGTCTTGCCTAAAGGTTGCATCATCTGGCATGACTGTTTTGTTGCAGGTGGGATTGGTGTAGCTACTTTAGAAAATAGATGCCATCAATTAAACAGAAAATTAGGTGGAAATATCAAATCAGAACCTGAAGAAATCAGGCAAGTAATCTACATTTTAGGCCTAAATTACCCTTTAAAATAAACCAATACACTAGAAATACTGCAAAATAAGGTACAAAATGACTTAAGGATATCAGCTGCAGGAGACAAATGTATGGGCTGTGCTGAAAACGTGTGAATGAACAATCCTAACTGAAGAGCATTGGGTTTGTAAAGAGGAAGTTGCCAAATTTCAGTGAACTATCGTTAGAACTGTATAAATAACAATTTTACCAACTACTTAAGAAATTTTTGTTTACATCTGAATTTAAACAAAAAACAATGTAAACAGTATACCCCTAAAACAGGAAAAGTCTATTCTGATTAAATGTTCAACAGTGACATTTTTTTATTTTTTAGTGTCTCTAAAAGTCTGGCTTCAGCTATAAGCAAAAATGGAAGTTTGTCAACTTCTGTAGCTCTGTAGATGCCATGTTTTGTTTGATGCAAATTACTATCAGCATATCTAAATAAATATGATTAAAATGTATTTACTTTACACTTTGTGTGTATTTTTGTGTCTTTGCAAGTTGTTCTAGTCTTTAAAAGTGATAAAGCCTTTCAAAGGCTAATGGATTAAACCTTTTTTTTCTTTTCTGTTTTCCTTTTTTCTATGCCACAATTATAGACCAAGGGGAGGGTGACAGTACCTAAAAAGTGGACACAGCCGCCAATACCCTGCTGCGGCCAGAGTATGGCACTACCCAAAATGCACCACAGGCCAACTCCATCAAAGACACAATGCCACACTCAGCCCATGTTTCTTTTCAATAGGCTTAAATCTATCTTTCCATCTCTTTTGTTGTCTAATAATTAATGAACCTTTCTGGTCTTGAGGAATAAAACTAATAAATGCACGTGACGTGTGTTTGTTCAAAGTAAAAAAGAAGGGATTTACTGTCCTGTTGCTCTTTTGAAAAAAGAAATTAGGGAACATTCTGGATGTGTTTTGCGCCCTTCTGCCCCTTTCGTGCTCATTTATATTCCCCACCTAGTGGCAAATAATCATTCTTTTTAAGCCTGATCAGCTGTTATTGTCCTTTTTTCAAGCAAATTCCAATGTCTGGACTGAACTTCTTCCCTTTACAAATACATATATTCCAAATTGAACATTGATCGTCTTCCAACTTATTTAGAAATGTTGAAAATGGACATCTTCTTCAGTTTTTAAAATGCCAAATGCAGGCGGAAGGTTACACGGCTGTCAGCCAGAATGCTGATTTGGAACTGCCAGCAGTTGTTGTTGAGAATTCCCTGGTTTGCTTTGAAGTCTGCACCCCGCAGAGTGTCCTTAATTCTACACAGAGAGCAACGACTCTAGCTATTTTTACATCTTGTGGGAGAATAGGTAGGTCTCCCCTTTGTTATTTTTTTAGGATATACCAGAATGTTATCGAACAGGCTCTTTTTTAATTTGTTAAAAATCACATGCATTCTCAAATACTCACACAACCCAAGCAGTAGGAGTGTAGTCAAAGAGTCCAAACCAATGCATCTCTTACAATTCTCACAGTCTATTGATTCTCACTCTGAAATTTATGTTGCTCTTCAGGGGATACCCCCTGCTGTGGCCCTTGCTGCTCCCCCCCCGAGAGGAGGGTCACTGTGACACAAGAGCGTTGGGCCAGATGCCAAGTGATCCCAACTGATACACCTTTCACTTCCAAGAGTCACATCCATCGCAATTGCAGGACAATCAGAAAGGACCCCAATGAAAAACCACACACCAAAGCTGAATTACCAACAGTACTCACTCTACCGCTTGAAGGTTTTTCTTTTTTCAATCAAGTGCAAGTGTAAATCTCCGGAGCAAATGCTTTGAGAAAACGATTGGGGATGATGAAGAGGAGGGGAAACTGAAAGAAAGAGAAAAAAGAAAAAAAAAAAAAAACAAGATGAGAACAAAAAAACCCAGTTTGTGCACCTTTGCCACAGCAAAAGACTGAAGTCACTCTGTGTTTTGTCTGAGAGTGCGTGTGAACAAAATGCTCTTTGAAGTGCGGGTACAGCACTGTACTGTGGCATCACTACGGCCACTACTAAGCTCTTCCAAAAATGTGTGGTGTGATTATCAAAAATGCTATAGAATCCAGTCATAAATCAACTAAATTTTCATGCAAATAGCCTCTATTATGAAGCTTTAATGTATTGTGGGCATAGCGGAATCAATGGTGTGTAAAGGGATCACTTTGCCTTTTAAAAAGAGAAATCCCTCAGACATCACAGCAAAGACTCACACAGAACATTCAAGGTCAAAGACTGCAAAATACTAAAACAATGACACACACACACACTGACACAAATGTGAGGTAAGACAAAACTAGAGAGTCGTTAAGGATTTTATCTTCTGGTTTGAAGGAGAAAGATCCACCAGACATCCCAGAGGGCGCTGATCAATCATGGTCTGACTGGTTCAAACTGTTTGCGCTGGATTCCACATCTATCACCATCGGAAGGAACTCCTTGTCTGACGACAACCCCTGAAAAAAGAGAGAGCACTTTCAATTAGGGCATGGTGAAATGGATTAACTTCTTGATTGATTTATATAGTATGGCTAATTACGCAAGGCTTTTTTCTTCCAAAGCTGAAATATACTCCCAAAGAACTTGTTTTGTTGTGGTGGATAAAGTTTTACTTTATAAGACAAATGTAAAAAACACTTAAAAATAGTTAAACACATCTTTGCTGGAAAAAAAGCACAGGTTGAGGTTTAAAGGAAAAGTCCGGTCAGCAGGTATGATCAATGGATCATTATCTATACCTAAAACTAATACTGTACATTTGCAGTGATTTAATGAATTTAACATTAATCAGTTAAAAAAAATAAAAACAATAATTTTCATTGCAATCACTGAGTCTGGAACTGGCCATTTTTGCCTAAATATAGTAACACCTCACTCCTGACATCTTCCGGCAGTGACGTCACTTTGCTGTAAGCCTAGCGCCATTCTCCCCACTTTACAAGCAGAATCAATGGGAACCATGAGACACACCTGCAATCAACAACAACTATTTAAGATTTCGATAGGAGTTCACCATTGAAATTAGCGAGAGCTATAGTTAAATTGGCAATGCCCTTGTGCACGACAGTTGGATGTTGTAATACATCAGGTAAAAGTGGAGGGAAAAAATTTGTTACTTCACCTTTCCGATTCATGATCCTGCACGGACGGATTCGTCATTGGATTGTCAACTTAAAGAGGGAGGATTTGCCATCGAACTTCTGGCCTGAGAAAAAAAACGTAATATATAGCCAAAATTTCAAAGAAGAATGTTTCAAGATGACTGATATAATAGTGATAATTGTGATAAACCCCAGATACAGCATTGGGAGTTGCTCAACAGCCGATGCTGCACCAAGACGTTACAAACCGGTAGGTGGCATTAGTGTTCTTTGACAAACATAGATGTCTCCAGTAAAGCACATTAAAATGAGATTAAAAACACTTACCATGTATTGAACAGTATGTAATAATTTCATATTTAAAATAATTTTAGAACTTTGAATTCTAAATATGACCGGACTTTTCCTTTAGTAAAAACCACAAACATCATCCAAACAAAATAAGGAAAAACTTACAAAACCTCATCCTAAGTGGTGGAGTTTCATTTCATACTCTTAAAAGTATTGTGGAGGATTTTTGCGATTTTTTTTTAAAAGACCCGTCCTCTCCACTTAAAAAAAAATGCACATGCACAACCCTGTACCCGCTCCAGAGAGGGAACGCCTATTAAAAGCATGCGAAAGCATACATAAACTCGGTTAACTTACCGTTTGGGCAGATAATCACTGCTTTTTACTGCCCGTTGGTCACATAACTCCTCCACCGTGCAGTGCCTGCGC
>NW_015150693.1:286521-304392 GCF_000732505.1 Cyprinodon variegatus
GTACTGAAAATCATAGAGTAAGGGTAGCCTACTTAAGTTTTTTGGAGTCTTGCTTGATAAAAAAATTATGCCGGAAATTACATATAAATTATATCAAGGTAAAAAGATTATCTAAGCTGGGGCGAGGTTAGAATATATATTTTTGCCTATGTTGTGTGTAATGATTTATCAGTCAGAGCCAGAGCCACCCCCTTTTGCTTAAAACTGGAAGAAACAGAGATAATTTTCTTTGCTTGGTGTCTAATAACTCTGCTAAAAACCATAGTATAAATGACTAAATTGATGAAAGACAAATGGATTTTAACAGTCAGTCCAGAAGTGAAACGTTGGATAAAAGACTAAAGAACCTTAGTGAGTAAGCAGATTTCAGTTATAATCAATTAACTAATAATCATGAATTGGTTTTACCCTTTATTTCAATAACCTGTTTATAAACTATAACTTCCAGTTCTAGTTATTTTATGTATTCATAATCTGCTAGTGAAATTGCACCTTCATTTCTAAGGAAGGTTCAAGCCTTTTAAAAGAATACTGAGATCAGCTGTATCAGCACTGAGATGTAACAATACAAGTGCAGATTCAAGTACACCAATTGAAACCATTAGAAAATCATTAGTAAATTTTACCACTGTTATTTCACCATTATGATGAGCTCTAAAACCTAATTGAAAGTCTTCAAAAAGGCAATTAAGGTGTAAATGCTCACACACTTGATTAGCAACTATTTTCTCAAGATTTTAGAAGATTAGAAATATAATTGATCATTTGGATCGAGAGAAGGTTTCTTAATTAGTGGTTTTATTACAGCTACCTTAAAAACCTGCAGTACATATCCTGATATTACAGATAGATTAATCACATCTAAAATAGAGGTGGAAATCATGAAATAGATTTCAGTAACTTGGTTGGAAGTGGATCTAACATACAGTACACCATGAAGGCAACTGTGTTTAAAAGAAATCTAGAATTATCCTTATTCTCCTCAACCAATGAAGAAAAATATGCTGTTCTCGTTTGTTTGGTCATTTTATACAGCAGTAGATTATTTTACCCAATTAAGTAGGGTTTCTGTACATGGGTAGATCCCCATTTTCTTTCTAGCTGCCTTGCCTTACTTCAAATTTCACAGCTTTAAATAAAAGCACAGAGTCTGCTTCCTATTAATGAAGTCCATCTTTTTCAAAAGTTAGATCCACATTTGCAAAGAAATCACAGAAAACAGAATTGAGCCCAAATCGAGAGAGCCTGAACAGCACCACAGAATGTAGCTCTACAACAGCTAAAACAGGAATTGACACTTACTATGAATTTGCCTAACCAACAACCATTAGTGTAAGAATCAATCCAGGTATCCTTTGGGTCCACACACCTCGTTTTCAAACACAAGCTCATTGGGGCTAAAGCCTATAATTAAACTTCAGATAAGATTATGAGAAGATACAACCTGAGAAGGCAACAAAAATCCTGAATTAAAGGTTTTTTGTAATTTTTTACAAAAAAATATCTTTATAATAGCCTTTTCATTTGACCCTTTATGACTAAAACATTGTTTGATAAGCAGCCTAACACCTCAGTAGTTCAGCACCAAAGCATTGACAAACCCTTTTTTCCTTGAACATACTTTGGGGATTGGAAGTTCTGCAGATGTGACGTCAAGCTTCTACATGTTAAATGGGTTCAATCTATAGATCAATCAAAGCATTATATTCAAGATGGATTTTGGGGGGTTCTCAGAAGCAACCTGCAACATATTTAACTCATAGATTAACTCAACTAAAGAAACATACACAAAAATAAGCAAATCAATGAACCTTAAGATAAAAGTAATCTAACCCTTAACTTTACCCTCAGAGTGGAACAGAAAAGCTGGATGACAAGGGCCTTTTTACTACATTTAACCTGTGTGCTTTCTGCACCAAAAATGGGCTACAAACAGTTACTACCTTAGACAGACTAAGGACATATACCAAGCTCACCTGCATTTCTGCACTCTTTTGCCAATGAATTGGTTGGGGGACCAGTTTGATTTCTTGTTGCAACTTTAATCAGCCACATGCCTATTTAAAATAATGTATTAGATCTTTTGTTCTCATATATATTTTTTTTAACAAGTCACAAAAAATTTTTCTTTCCAAGTTAACATTCAGAAAAAATATATGTCATCCTTTCACATATTTATATAAAGAGGTGAGTGTTGGCCTAGAGGGCTAAAGCGGTGCACTTGTGCTCTGAGAAGGCTGCAAGAACCCGGTTCAAGCCTTCACTCTGGGTTCCTGAGCAAGAACCTTAACCACCGATTGCTCCCCGGTGCAATATATTATATTTGTAAAGGAATGGGATGAAGTAACCATTACTTAAATCCAACCTGCTCATGTAGTTACCTTGGTTACCACTAAACAAGTGACAGTATCAACAAAGTAAAAATGTATTTTAGCTGCAGA
Source organism: Cyprinodon variegatus (assembly GCF_000732505.1). Taxonomy (NCBI): domain Eukaryota; kingdom Metazoa; phylum Chordata; class Actinopteri; order Cyprinodontiformes; family Cyprinodontidae; genus Cyprinodon; species Cyprinodon variegatus. The sequence continues at coordinate 288,963 of NW_015150693.1, forward strand.
CATCCCTGTCCACAAATAGAACCTTTGGGAACACCATAAGCTATCATAATGTGCCAAGTTATTTTGTTTTACAGAATCAGGTGTGTTCAGTGGAACTGTATAACCAGCATAGTAAAATATAGTATAGTAATATAGTAATAATAGTTGATTGTTTTATTTGTATCTAGTATTGCTAGTCTAATTGCACTGTGGCCTGATCTAAAGGATAACTGAGGTTTAGCAAATCATATTTTTATTTGAAAGAAACTACTTTACTATTAAATTTCTTTAAATAAATCCTATAGACCCTGAAGGGGGAAAATGAGATATGCTTAACAATACGTAAAATCTACAGGCAGATCCCGAGGGCATGCTGCACTCCATGAATATCATTAAAAAAGAGCTGTTTTTGTATTACTTTGGGATTACAACTAATCCTCTAATGTAAGCTGATTGCAAGTGTAGACATGATAAAATGTAATAACATGCATAAGTTTTCAAAAGTAATGTGGTGTTATACCACCCCAGTTGGTCATCTGTGTTAAAAACAGACAAATGAGACTCAATTTTATATATATATATATATATATATATATATATATATATATATATATATACACACACCGGTATATATATATAGATCTGTCAACCCACCAAATATTGATTTTATTTAAGTTTCTCTTTTGCTCATACACTGTTTTGATGATTGATGAAAATAAATGATTAACAAGGATGGTCAGATGGATGGACGGATATAGATGTGGATATATATGTAAGTTTGGCCTGGAAAAGACTTGGGATCCCCAAAAAGGAAAGTAACTGATGGGTTATCATGTCAGAACACCTCTTAAGTATTGGTAACTGAAAGCCAATTTCAGTCTCTGTCAATCACAGTTTATGAATACCTGCCTGGAGATGTGTGGCATTAAAGAACAGTTACTGCATTAAAAAAAAAATTATTTAAGCAAGCTCAACAAATATATAGTAAAAATAAATAAGTTCTCTCCACCATTCATAAATAACAGATCAAAGAAATATAAAAAAATAAATGATTAATGAAAACAAATTGAAAATTTTTTCCATGACCATAGATGGGCCATTCTGTCAATGCCTGAAAACCTTTGAATGCGTCTGTATTAAAACAATTTTGCAAAGATGGAACAGTAACGAGATAAAGTCATAATGAATAAATAGTGACAAATGCATTGTTGCTACATTTGGCTTGTGTAATTTCTAATGGTTTTATTAAAAGCAATACCTGCTTATTGTATTAACATGCCACCACTCAACCCTAGGATCAGTATCTCAACCTGTCTTTTGCTTGTAAAAGACCGCAAGATTTTTTCCCCTAAATAAAGCATCTTAATTACTGCATTGCCTCCTCACTTTGTGTTGACTGTCTTAGGTAGGAGTGTGAAATCCTTTTAGGTTTACCAGAGGGAAAAGTGTCTAAAATTCCAACTTAACCCCGAGCTGCTCACACCTTCTGTTAGCCCAGATCCAGTGGCTTTGTTATAAATTCTGGAGCATCATGTTGCCCTAATGGAATAAACAGACAATAGACAGAATATAGATGCATAACTTTATTTTTTTTCTTCATAAGCATAACATCTCTTAACATCCACCTCATTTTGGGAAATTCTCGCCTATTTTGCATACCCAAATGGAAAAGCAAATAACTTAGGGACTTTAAGCCCAAATTACATGTGCAATACTTTATTTGAAAGCTAACACTGTTTAGTTTCAGAATATATAAATTCAATTTGGGTGAGTAGAACACAGACCAAGCGGCATCAAACATGACTCATAGGGTTTTTTTATTCTTGGAAATGGTGGGTCTTTTTTGAACAGCAGTAATAAAGACATGCTTGAGAAAAGGCAGTTCTCTTTTTATTACATTTGTACTACATCATGTCAACCACAAATGAAAATCTGAGGGGGATGTTAAGAGATGTTATGCTTATGAAGAAGAACATTTAAGTTATGCATCTATATTCTGTCTAAGTTTATTCCATTAGGGCAACATGGTGCTCCAGCATTTATAACAAAGCCAGTTACCTAAAGCTGCTGGATCTGGGCTAACAGAAGGTGTGAGCAGCTCGGTGTTAAGTTGGGATTTTAGACACTTTTCCCTCTGGTAAACCTAAAAGGATTTCACACTCTCACTTAAGACAGTCAACACCCCCTATTAGGTGCAAGATCTCACATGAGAGAAAAGAAAATGCTGTTGGTTTGAAAGGGAGACTGTCCCTAGAGAAAATGATGAGATTTCTGTTAACATATTCTTTGTGGTCTTATACCACAACAAAAGTTATGATATACTTTGAGCCCAAGGATAAAGTAGTAAAATATTAATAACAGTAATAATATTCATAATTATTTATTCAATTCAATTCAGTTTATTTATATAGCGCCAATTCACAACACATGTCATCTCAAGGCACTTTACACTTCACCAGATCATACAGTCAAATTGATTTAAGTTTTCTATCTAGAGAAAACCAGTTGATTGCATCGACTGATTGACTTGAAGGCAATCCTTCACACTAACCATGCTTGTAGAGACAGTGGAGAGGAAAAACTCCCTTTTAACAGGAAGAAACCTCCAACAGAACCAGGCTCAGTGTGAAAGGCCATCTACCTTCAAGGAGACAGAAGCAGAGATACAAAGGCAACTGTAAAAGGTAGTCCCTTTGCATGTGACCAAAGATAGAATGAAGCAGAATGATGAAATAGGGGTACCTATGTCCTCCAGAAGTCTAAGTCTATAGCAGCATAACTATAGAGATAGCTCAGGATAACCTGAGCCACACTAACTATAAGTTTTATCAAAAAGGAAAGTTTTAAGCCTATCGTTAAAAGTACACAGGGTGTTTGCCTCACAGACTATTCATTAAGTTTTGTTATTTTTTAAGCCTTCAAATTTACAAAAGTCAGTACAATACTTTAGTTCTTGCAGTTAGTAAGATGATTTCTGTTAATACTGCTTTGTAATCAGCTCCAAAAATATCCCAATAATTTGCAAACATCCATTTGCTTTTTTTTTATAAAAAAAACATGATGCTGCCCCCTCAGTGTTTTATCTTTGTTTTTGTTATCCATCTTAAGATATCTAATTTAATCTCAAATCTTCATCAGCACAACATTGCTATTTATATAATCATATTCCATTTTAGATTTGTAACAGTTATTTTAAGATAAAACATCTAGATAAAAATGTTCAGCCACAATTAAACTTGTACTTTAATAGTACAATCACTTTTTTTTTTTTTTTTCATTTTACAGCTCTCTTTGCAGCAAATGCTATAAAAGGAACACAAATACATTGCCAGGCAAACTACTACAGTATCTATGAACTCTAGCAATATTTGCATGCTACCGAGCCGGTCGCTGGTAAATGTAGCTTGGCTGTCAGACTGTGCCGAAACTACATTCTTCTTTCATCCACGGAATAATCGCAAAAACATTTTGAAATCAGAAAAAACATTCATATACATTGTAATGTACAATATATGTTTTATATATACAAATAAACATGAACACACAGTATGCATACATTTGTGATATGAATAGATAGACAGACAGACAGACAGACAGACAGACAGACAGACAGACAGACAGACAGACAGACAGACAGACAGTGATCTTAGTTAGAGTTCCTGGTTAAATCAAGGCCAACAGATCCCCTTTGCTTACCTATTGATGTTCTAGTTTTAATAATTGCAATATTTTTTTATTCCTTCATGTTTTATTGTAAGATTACAGAAAAAAATAATACACAATGCCATCTTATTTACACAAACAGCTGACTGCTTGTTCTGCAACCCTCTCATTATAGTTTTTCTCTAAGGAGTAAGGTTTTTTTGTCATGTTTTAAAGTGAATCTAAATGACTATGCTGTTTAAATGGTCTACATTTTGTTAAAGTTTAAATATGTTTCCTTTCATTGTCTGTTCTGCATCAGGATTAGCCAGGATTTAGACCATTCTTCCAGTACTCTTTTCCAAACAACCCTATCCCTCTAGCAGAAAAGTGTGCTGGCAGTATAAAAAATAAATAAATAAATAAAATCACTTTGACTTAGTTTTTGTCATCGATGCACATATTACAGAATAGAAAGAAATACAATGTCTCCTTAGTTTTGATTTAATGAGTCATTTTATCGTGAGCTATAGGGGTCACATTTTATTTTGGTCTAAAAGTCTAAACAAGTGCTTTACAAATAATATGTTTTACTTTATTTGGTCAATCAAAACATATGAATGCACACCTAAAACTTGTGATTGTTAGAATGTTACATAGTTCTGTTAGATAATTATAAAGAGACAGATACACTTAATGTTTTTTTAGTTTTCTGTAAGGATAGTTTTTTCTTATAGAAATGTTGACTTCTTTCACATAAATTGCTTTAACTTTATAAGCTGTTATGTGTGATTTGAGTTTTAAAATAAAGAGGAATGTAAACTTAGTGTAAAAAAGGCTCGGATAGAAAAAAAAACAGCTTTGACACTGACATGAGGTTCCACTCTGATTAAATTAGGAGCTGCTGATCAACCTCCAGTTAAGGCCAACCGATCAGGACCGAGGTGTCAGCACAGAGCTTAGCTGGAGGCATAAATGCCACGCTCCTCTCTAAGCAAGATGAAAGCATTTTCTTCTTGATATGTACACCTCCTAAACACTTTGACGTGGGCAACCGACCAATCCCTTCCCAAAAACGAGCTGTGACAACAGATGATCTACTCAGGTAGGTACCATCTAGCTTTTCAAAGTGCTTTACACCGCAACTCATCATAAGAGGTTGGTTTCAAAGTCATTGCAAGTCTGCAGCACGACAGATTTCCTGCCCATGTGGATATGTGACGAAGTCACGGATGTCTTGGAGGCACAGGTGATAATAGGGCCTTAATCGCCCTGCTGGTTCTGCTTGTCCCTCTCAATGTCACATATCCGGATGAATGCAGTACAAATCAGTCCTTAGCTGCAATAATGCTACTTTATCTGCTTTTGTCAGACCAAGGTCTTGGTCACAGTAAATGGGTGAAAGATGAAAGGTGTGCAGAATATGTAGAATTTTTAAAACCAGTGTACTGTATAATCACTAGGTTAATACTATTTTGATGGTGCAAGTTTGAAACCCCAGGATTAAAAATAAAGCTGAAATGCATATTTTTGCATGTAAGATGTAAAGGCTTTCTGAAATAGGGACTGCTCTTTTGAGGGTTATTAGCATTTTCGACACATGCAAGTGATCAGAGCTTATCCATGTAGTGATTTGGTCAATGAACGTTGTTAAAAATGTAATATTATGGGAAGGAGGACATGATAAATGCAGATGAGATACTGATGCTGAAGCAACAGGTCAGTTTCATATTTGTATTTGCTTTGTTTTAGTTATCATCAAATGAGTTCTACTGATTGTTCCCCTAGACACAAACTTTTTGGTATATTTGTCTGGAGTTCTTTGGAGTAGCTCATTTGCAATTTCATTATTTTTTGCTTTTATTTATTTATAGTCAAATCCCTACAACTTTCTTTGTATTATGCATGGTTAAAGCAAAACACAAGTTAAAACACGTAATGTTTAAACAAAAAATAGGATGAGTAACAGAAAAATATATTGGGAAGAATAACAAAGTGTTCTGGAATAAAAGAAAGATATTCAGTTAGTTCAGTTAATTCATATTTAGTTAAAATTCAAAAATACTTTATTAATCCCAAAGTGAACTTAAAAGTTGCAGTAACTAATTTTTTGAACAGATCTTTTAGGTATTGATATCTATAGGCAGGAACATTTACTCTATCAGTCTGTCTTGTACAGGATCTGGAGAAGTCGCTTACTGAACTACTTACACTTTTTTTTTTAAGCTCCAGAATAGGATACTCAACTCAACTGAACTAAAACGTTATTTATAAAGCACATTTAAAACAACCGGGGTTGACCAAAGTGCTGTACAGGAATCACAGTTAAGGAACATAAGATAAAAGCTAAGGCTAAAATACATAAACACATAAAAATAGAATAAGATAAATGTTTCAAATAAAATACATTTTAGAGTAAAATAAAATTTAAAATAAAATTTTGCCAAATGTCCACTTAGACATGATTAAAAGCCAGGGAGAAGAAATGTGATTTTAAAGAGGATTTAAAAACCTCAAAGGAGCCTGCTGATCTAACATGCCAAGGCAAGTTATTCCAGAGCCTCGGTGCCACTGCCATAAAGGCACGATCACCTTTAGTTTTAAGTCTGGTTTTAGGCATCGCGAGTAGCAGCTGATTAGAGGATCTCAGTGTTCTGGCCGGGGCATGAATTTGGAAAAGCTCAGTCAAATACTGGGGGGCTAGACCATTAAGAGCTTTAAAAACAAACAATAAAATTTAAAAATCTATCCTGCTGGATGCTGACTGCTGTCCATAATTTTCTTCACTTTTATTTTCTTCAATTTCTTTGTGAAATAATCTCCACAGGTTCCAGAGGTGTTCCTAGAACAAAGCTGGCCTTCTTAATAAGCTAGCTGAGTTTTTTTTTTTTCTCATTAGCTTTAAAACTAATAAAGTCTTATGAAGTCAAGTATCTGACTCAAACATTGTCCTATTAAATGCATTCCATCTGGTTTCCATAAAACTCAGAAAAGCAGCAAGTTATCAATTTAAATTATTTTCCTGTAACTTAGTAATCACATGAACATATTAATGGTTTACATTATATTTTTTCTGGTTATTTTGTTCCACTACAATTTAATTAACTAGCAGACAACAACTTCTCCAGTAGCATTGTCTGAGAAAGAAAGCTTGGGAAAAATAGAGACCAGCATGCCTTCTCATACCTCTGACTCAATTCCAGTATCTTATAGAGCTATGCTGTATGAGCCCCCTGGCTGTGAAATATCATCTCATTTGTCATGTATCAAATGCAGACCTCATTGCATTGCCCTCACATAAGCTGTGGAAGTAAGGGCTGTGTAGAGGTGGCCGCTGCCCAATCCTCAGCTGAATAAACACAAAGGTCATTTACAGGTTGGTAGACACTGAGATGTGTGTCTTTCAAGGCAATCTTCTTCTCTCCCTTTAAGTTCAACCCCCTTCTCATCTAAAGCATAAAGATGAAGACAGAGAGAATCTACTGGTGAACAAGTCACCATACTGCTGATGTAAACTGTTGTGGCAAGCAGACAAACCTGAAATATTGAATGAGATAGAAAATAAAACAGTTTACATTGATTCAACATAGCAATACACAGATTTGAATAAAAAACTATGTCAGATGTTAAATCAATAATCTGATTAAACATCTATGATGTCAATTTTGACTCAGCTGTCCATACAATTAAAAATGATCAAAGTGTGTTGTATTTCAGAATCATTGATAAGCTTTTGTAAGGGTTAGAATTATGTTTCTGTTCATTACAGAAAGTCGACTGAGATGATGAAAGCAGACAAACAGTGAAAAAATAAAAAATAAATACACGCAACATATATAACTATTATAGTGGTGACTCTGACAACAATTTTAGCCTGGCCAAATCTCTTCTTAGAGAAAGGTAGAGATATATATTCGCACTGAAAACTTAATTAATGTTTTAAGAAAAAAAGTCATATTTTACAGTAAACATGCTGAGAAAAGATAAGTATTCCCAATTAATCCAGAAATAAAATAAAAATATCTTAAAGGTTGACTGAAGAGGATGACACTATATAAAGTATATTGGCACTGTCAGTTTAAAATATCGGTTATATGTTTCCTAACAGGATATAATGACCTAAGGTCATAATATGTAGCACCTAGATCAGGTTCTATATTGATTATTTGCATGTAAAGGTAAATACATCATTTTGGACTATATAATCATTGTAAGAAAATACAGTTGTTTAGCGTCCTTGAAAACAATGCAGACGTTTGTGAGCTACTGTACTTGAAGCTCCTAATTTGATGCAAAATGACAATTTATACAAAGTTTCTTTTGTACTAACTCTGGCTAAATCTACAGCAAAAAAAAAGGTACTCAAAAAATTTAGATTACTATTATTATTATTTTTTGCCTTTTTCGAGAAGAAATGAAAGGAGCATTGTCAGTTCTTTTTTTTTGGCATCACAGGTTCCTCAATTCAAACGTAATAGGAAAACTTTGCCTTGGGTGTTCGTTAAGCAAAATCTGCAACTTAGCACTGCTTGTTTCTAGTAGTTTGAAAACAGATTTTAAGATCAAACCTTTTTAAAGCATTATTTTAGACATCCTGTCATTATACAAACAATGTAAATTTGCTGGGATTATATTATTCTCAGAATATAAATAGAGCAGTCCAATGTAAATACTATAGCTGCAGAGTTTGTCTTTTTTTCTGATATTTTTTTCCTTTCTTTTACTGTACAGTATATTTTAGATTTAAAAATTGTTTCTCTTATTATGTAGACAAATGTACCTGTATGCTATCAGTGCCTATTCATTACACCAAAAATGCACTTAAATTTTACCACTATGTGATAATATTGGGTATTTCTGTTCTACTGTATAATAAAAACAATCCATGATTTTCTCTAACATAAACGGTGACTGCATACAGTTTTATATTAAACTACTTTTGAATTGTAACATTTTTGTCTATGAAAATGTAATTTTATTGTATAATCCTTAAAAAGAAAAAAGGAAATAAATAAAATCCTGTCTAGGAGACAGCTATTTGGAGGAAACAACAAAAACCCACAACAAAATGCAACTCCTTCATGTATTCATGACAAGGCTCTTGTTTGGAGATGGTCTTTTTTACAGACACAAAAGAAAGCTGCCTCTGCTGTTTCTGTCAGTTTAAGCAAATAATGATGCAACACAAGTGTTTCCAGTGAATGGCAAATACACTGCTGAATCACCAATGGAGCCCCACAATAGTTAGCCATGCATCACAACAGCATGGACGGGCTCAATATTAACATTTCTTTTGACACATGGCGAAAAGGTTTTTTTTTAACCCACCGAGGTTGAATAGGAATCAGTGAATAATAAGAAATTAAAAGCTAGAGAAGAACCAGGGGAAGAGTGAGGGAGAAAGCCAAATCCTGGCCCCGGGGCTTAATGTTAGAACACAATAGCCACCGAGGCAGCAAAGGAGTTGACGTTTCTTATTCGCCCCCTCCTCCTTGAGCCACCTGCATTACAATTAACCTCATGGCAACCTTGAGGTCTCTGATTAGTGATGGCCTATTGTCTTGAACACATTAATGCTTGGCCCCTAGTCTGCCCCCAGAACACTCACATCAACAAATCAAACCTGGTTTCCAGCATGGGCTCCTACTGCAGGTAGCTGGCCTTTAATGAGGGACGGCTAACACAGAGATGGTGGCCAAGGGGTCTGCAGGAGAACTATGTATGACGTCAGGTAAAAGTTGCAGAAGAAACATATAAAGATTTATCCCAAAAAAATCCCTATTACAATATTTATCACAATACAGATTTATTTGTTTTGTCCCACCTAAATCTTTCACATCATCAAATTAGATTTAATAACAAAGATAATCAGAATTAATGCAAAATTAAGTTGTTGAATGATGATTTCCTTTATGAAAGGAAAATCCCATGTGGCCCTGTGAAGTAAAGTAACAACTTGCCTTGTGAAATGATGAGAAATATAGGGTCAGCTGAGTTTAATTTCTCTAAACACACCCGATTCAATGACTGCTAGACCTGTGGAATCAAGAAATCCCTTAAACGGAACCTTCATGACAAAACAAAGTAGACAAGAAAATCTCATTGTTTCCTGTCCCTGAAAAAAAGATGCAATGTGAATTACATATTTCAGTCTTTAAAGGCTAACAAATTCTTTATTATTTGTGGAAATTTTGTAAGTTTGATTGAAGCCATTATCTAAAAATCTGCAAATTATGGATAAACTCCCAGACAGTGACCTTGTTCAAAGATTTGCATTTGCCAAAAGACAGCATGATGATCACATATAATTATATTCCTAAACAAAGAAGTGACCCTTGTTGTATCTGATGTAAAACAGTGGATCATTTTCACAAAATTACATTACGCTGACCTTAGGTGATACACCACCGTAATGATTCCAAGCACAATAGCAAGGCATTCTCTGAATGATTTGAAATAAAACTAAATTAATATTTTGGAATACCAGGGTTACAGTATAGACCTACATTTGACTCATGCTGTTGAATTAACCTAAATAGGGTCTTAATACAACAAGCGCTTCCTCACAGTTGCTGTGACTGAGGTTTACACACACAGCTGTTTGCTTTAGGGGGTATTTTCTCTTCACAAAGGGCCTACGTCGTCTTTAGATTTTTTTTTTCTTAATAATCAACATTATTTAGAAACTTCCTTTTTTAATCGATTCAAGTTACTGTTGTCAATTATTAAAGTTTCTGAAAGGGCAAATACTTTTTGACTGCTATATGTTCCTGTATTTCTAATAGAACCACTGTAAGAAAAGGACCTATTCAGTCTTCTATTATGTCGTTCCGGAGAAGTGAAAGACTCCGAAGAGGGAGCATTTCAGGAATTAAAATCGCGCCAGATGTTGGGGGCCCCTCGAGGACTAAAGCGACACATTAAACATAATATCACCTCGTGCACTGGAGTGCAATCATTGGTTCTCTCCAGGGAGCTGTTACACTATGTGTTGCTGCCACAGTTTAAATCTCAAGAAGTAAAAAGTAAAGTAGCAGAGACGTGGGCTTGGCCCACTCAAAGCAGACGCTTGGGAGATGAAGTGGTGTCTGCAGCTATGGTGCTAACCGTATTTTTATTTGTATTGAGTTAAAAAAAGAAATCAACAGAAAATATTTACATTCGACTTCAACACATTTTTGTATAGTTTGTACTGCCTGCCTTAAAAAGCAAACATTTCACATTTGTTTTAGAGAAGAATGATTCATACAAAATTTTGATAAATAATTTATTAACTGAAATTTTTGGAAAATTGTTTACCATGAAATACATCTTATGCAGAATTTTGAAAATTAAACCAAAAACAAACCAAAATCAATTAGTGTTCTATCAAACAAAACTATTAAAAAAAGATTGATATTTATGAATAAGAAAGCTTTTCAAGCTTTTGATCAGTGTTAATTTTGAGATGTGTGATGAGACTATTAGGTTAAAAAGGAATGCTAAATTACAGTAATGTCATCTCTGTAATGAAATGAAATTACTGCAATTATTACACTCTAATTATTGTAAATATGAGATGTTTAGTTTGAGTTTGATAATTAGCTGTGCTGTGAAGTAACACATTAATTTCATATCACAGTGTCTTAAACTGTGCTGTGACTTTAGGAGTATAGCAGATAGTCCACTGAATGATGCTACGCTCATTTTGTGTGACTGAAACTGTTGTCATCTGAGCCTTTTCATTTTTGTTCTACCTGGTTCTGTCTGCTGACAAAAACAACTTTTTTTTTTTACAGATAAGGCAAATAACAAAACACATCATAAAAACATTTTTGAATGATAATCATGAACTTGCACAAATAAATGAAACCAAAATTACCTCATGAACTATTAAACAATTGCAAAGCTATAAAAAAGAACAGAACATTTTCAACAAAGGCGTTACTACTGTATGAATCTGTTATTTGTGTTTATTTGGAAACTCTTCTTCCTGTTTTTCAATGCCTATTTGGAATTATATTATTTATACTTACTTCTGGTGTTGTCCGATTTTATACTAAAGGCAATCTTGCTTCTTCTGTGTATGACATCACTTTGCGTTGCTTCATAGAAGAGACCGATTGAGACATTACTGGGTGATTTTACTTTACAAAGACTTGGTTGATCTACATGGTACTTACTTCAATCTGACAGAACATCTATGGGATACAGTATAATTAAAACCTAACCCTAGCCAAGCCACCTCACACAACATGAGTGTCTGACCACAGAAATGCTCTTCAGGAAGAGCTGTACATAAAGTCTTCCCTGAAGAACTGAGGTTGGTATAGCGATAAAAGGTAGGCCAATTTAGCATTAAATCCTAAAAGCATAACACTAAAACATAAGTATATTTTTTTCCAACAAAGTGTATTGTGTATTACTATTTCAATTCATAATTGCATTTCTCTTACATTGGAGAAATTTATCTTTGCAATTAACCCATCCCCTTGGAGAGCAGTGGGCTGCCATCGCGGGGGCATCCGGGGAGCCGTGTGGGGTTAAGGATCTTGCTCAGAAACCCAGAGTGGCAGTCTTTGGGAGTGGGGTTCAAACACAGAACCTTAGGATTCCAATCTCTATGCCCTAACCACTATCTCTATGCCCTAACCACTAGGCCGCCACTCCCCATTCAGTTTATTTATATGGAGTAAATTCACAACACTTCATCTCAAGACAAATCGGTGAGATTGGTTCAAAGTTTTCTATCTAAAGCCCCTTTCACACCTTGAATATTAAGCCAGCGTATTCTTGACTTCCAAGAATCTCCTAAAACCCTGGCATACGCTGAACTTTCTATGTATTTTTTCAATTTACATACCCATACAGTATTTATAATGTGTCCAAAGCGTATGTCCAACAACAGCTTAACTTATGCATAACGCATAGCAGCGTAATGCCCATGATATGTAACAAGCCAGTGTCCTGAGGGTGGCAGCAACCGGGTGGTGCCCGGTCTGCATAAAAAGATTTATTGGATCGCGGTATTAACCTAGCTGCTGTGTACCGCCTGGCAAAAAAAAGGAATAAATAAATAAATAAAAATAAAAAAAAAAGAAGGAAAGGGGCTTTGCAGTTGCAGCTGATTCAGCGTCATATCTTCTAGGAAGTTTGTTTGTCAGTTCTCCTTGCGTTCACGCTGTGGGTGTGAACGCCAGGAGGATCCATCACACTCACCTTCTTGCTCAACCTATGATGGGAAGAAGTCTGCAGGAGAACTGACGGTTTCCTCCTGTGAACCCCCTTTTATACCAAAATGCTGCCAATACACCATTAAACAGTAGCTGTTAGAAACACATTCAGTGGTCGTCTGGAACATTTCAAATAAGTTGATATGTGTTGGAGATAAGTTCTTGATAAGTTATGCATAAGTGATGCACAAGTTACTCATAGGTTTTGGATAAGCTAGACACCACGACATATGAGTTACCTACACTTAGCATATGTCAATGATCCCATAACTTACCCATAACTTATCCAATGTATGCCAGCGTTTTTGCCAGGTTTTACGTACGTCAGGCATACGCTGACTAAATCATCAAGGTATGATAGGGGCTTAAGGAAAACCAGGTAATTGAATTGACTTATTTACTCGAAGGCAGTCCCTCACACCAAGCATGGTTGTAGCAACAGTGGAGAGGAAGAAACAGGAAGAAAGCTCCAGCGGAACCAGGCTGAGTGTGAGTGGCCATCTGCCGAGGCCGACTCGGGTTCAATGAGACACAAGCAGACATAGAAAAATAAGCAGAGGTACAACAATAATTGGACACTAGAATAGGTTGTGGACAGGCTCATAATTGGCTTATAACTGGATCTGCAAAAAGATCTCTGCAGATCTCTTCCCAGGTCCCCCTTGAAAATGAGATCCAGATCTTAACGGGGTTGACCTGGTTAAATAAAGGAAATAAAAAAATAAAATAAATGCAATAAACAATATTTGAAATGCCCTATGATGGACTGGTGAACTGTTCAGAGTGAAACCCCTCTTCTTTACAACGACTGCTGGAGGCACACCCTCATGAATGGTTTGAACTCTTAATACTTTATGTGACTATATTTAGATTCCTATTTAGTCATATTAGACACACCTTACATTACACATTAAGTAATGAGTCTACATTTTTAGAAACAGATAAAGGCTACTTCGTGAATTTGTTTAGATAAAATTTTGTCACAGGGAGAGTATATCTTCTTTCAATACTGTAAACATTCATCAGCTTATCATGGTTCTTTCACAGCAAGAATTTGCTTTCATTACTGTGCTACAGGGCATTTGACTTTCACAGATAGTTTGCTCCAGTAAAAAAATTAAATTAAGAAGATGATGTAACCTCAAGGGTTTACTTTTTGCTCCACTCTTTTTCACATTAAGTAATTTCAACTGTTCTCTAACTCTCATCAGTGATCAAATCTTGGGTAAACGTTTAGTCCCTATCACTTCCATCTTCGTTTGCCAATAGGTTGCAGATGCTACTGACTTTGTTTATGTGGGTAAAAGGTCAAAAAGAAGACAAATGGGGCAAATTTAGCTCAGTCCTTTGTGCGACTTCATGTTCATCCAAGTCCATTAAGAGTCAGAACTGTAAACAAAAGATTCATTCCTCCATTAAGCATTTAAATCCAACCAGACCCAGGTGTATCTCTCTGTCTAGCTAAGCAATAAAACAGTTCAGACCATTTATGCATTGTCCAGTGTGCAGGTGGCAGATAAGCTTCTAGGGCACACCTGGCAGATGATTCACCCATTAGAGGATGTGCCACACCGTCTACAGGCCATGTCCCATGAGGGAGTTCCTGACCATGCAGGTGCAGAATAACCTGTGATGGATTACAGCAAATTTAGCTCTAGTTTCGTCAAAAAACTGTGTTGCGACTGCAAACGATGAAATTGGATGCTTACTTTCAATGAACTGGATATAAATATATATACATTTTTGGTTTACATGAAGGTATACATATCTCAGAATTAGATTATCCCAATTAAGCAGCAACAGATAGATAAAATATCTACAATGCTGGAATGGAAATGGAAAAACTATCAATTTCTATCAATTTCTTGTGAGTTTTTTATGTTTTCAAATTACAAGCAGACAGAATGTAATTTATATGCAATTTTATGTGACAGAGCAACAGTTGATAGTGTACCCTTTTTTAAACAGTGATAAGGAGCATCACAGATTCCCTAAGGAAACATTAGATATAATGGCCATCTGTCAGAAAAGCCTGGATATTAAAAATATTTACAAAGGAAATAATGTATAAGATGCTTTTCATTGAAATCTCTCTTAGCTTGGAGGCCACACATTTCAGGCGTTTTGTAAATTGGTTTGAAATCCATGAGTTATTTCCCTTTTGATTCACAATTATGCACGACATTGTATTGTTCTATTGCATAAAATCCCAATACAAAAAAATAGGGATATAAGGTGTGTGTTAATCAAACTAGCACAGAGAAAAAAAACAAAACAAAAAAACACGATGAATGGCATGTTAAATCTGAATTACTTGGAACTTCACATTTTTACGCTGCCAACGTTTAACCCTGTCAATGGCCGAATTCGAATTTCGGGGCTGCGTCCTCTGAAGGCCAGATTTGTAGGCCGATTACGTCATAGTGCAGTGCCACGGTCTGTTCGGAAATCCAAGAGTCCTTGCTATGTGAACTAAAAATGCATCCCTCTCTTTGCCTGGTTTGAAGGACAGGCCCAGTGTATCCTACGTAGCCTTGGATATCCCATGATTCATTATGAGTCCAAGTAAGCCGGCTGCTCGATGCTCAGAGGAAAAA
>NW_015150693.1:304985-338299 GCF_000732505.1 Cyprinodon variegatus
ATTTGAAATTAGCAACAGCATCAGAGATGTGCAAAATGACAGCAGCATGTTTCACTGACTAAGGTTTATATCAATACATTTGCTTTTATTTGTTCCTGCTCCCAAAGGTTTTCACCGTTATTCCACTCTGTATTCTCGTGAGTGTAGTTTTTGTTCACTTTACAATAAAAGAAGAAAAAAAGTAAAAATAAACAGTTTTGTAAAAGTTCAATATTAATTCTTTTCCCACATTCTGTGTCCACTGCCACGGCTGGTAAGCGACAGAGCAGAGAAGGCTAGACCTGTTTGAATTCAGAGACAAAACTCTTCCGCTCTCCTTATTTTCACAGACTTCATAGGACCCAGTTCAGGTAGACCGCGTCCTTGGAAGACACAGCCTATGAATTCGAATTCAGCCATTGTTTGACAATTTCACAGTCCAAAATCAACCAGCTGCTGTTAATGGTTTCATATGACAGCCAGAACCAAACTATGACTACACCAATTTAAAAAGCTAAAAATCTAATTCTCCAGGATTGAAGTGTGAGTCTTTTTTACTGGAATCAATAAAACAAAGCTGAATTCATCACTATTTATTGTTTTGTGGGAATTTAACCTTTTTGGATTATTTTTAAAGCACTATCACAACATAGTCCACCGTGTATTGGAAAATAAAAAACATTAATTTAAATCAGTTCAACTCAGTTAATTTATATAATGCAAATTTACTATAACTTTCAGGTAGAGTGGGGGTTGTGAGGACCAAAATGCAGAGATGAGGAGGCAGAGATTACTTTTGCTGATTTAATAGGCAACAGGGCCAAAAATACAAAAAAAACACCAAAAAAAACTGAGAACCAAAATATCGGATAATATCTGGGAAAACACACGCGGGGAGTTAGAGATGAGAACGCAACAAATCAACAACAAGAAACCATAGAGTGAAGGCTGTGCTGCTCTTTAAAGCCCAGCACTCTGATGAGACTGATGAGATCCACCTGTATAGGCTACCCAGGTTCTCCACCAAGATCCTCTCAAGAGGAGATGCATCACTAGCTCTAATACAACAGACAGGAACCCTGACAAAAACACAGTTATACAGTTAGATCAGTTAAAGTTTTCTATCAAAGGAAACCCAGCTGGTTGCCCTAAGACTTCCTCCATTTTTTAATTTAAGCAATGTCAAACATAGATTCTATAATTTTTATTCTACCTTTATTTATACAGACCATTTAAATCCAAGATCTCATTTCCAAGACACACCTGCGTATCTCTCCTGGAAAGACACAAATATCTTGTAGGCCTAACATGAAATTTTTGATAGCTCTCAACCTCTCATCTTTTCTTTTCCTAACAAAGTGTTAGTTGTATGTCCCAATAATGAAACAACTTTGCATCTTTTTCCTACTTTTTATGCTCCAGAATCTTGGGATTTCTTCTTAGTGTTTTCTTTGCACATATCTGGCTTCCTTGTGTCCCTGGGTCAGTTTCATGAAGCAGGTGTAACAAAATCAGATTCAAATCCGCAACTCTTTATTGATCTAGCCAAAAGTCGGGAACTCTGACTGTTGGGGTTCATAACAGCTGCTATCAATTAGTTCAATCAATTTGATCTAGGTCCACTCGGAGTTAAGCGTGTGTGCAACAAGTATGAAAAGCCATTATCAGTGGAGCACTGATTAAAAGAGTCACCATGACAACAGGCAACAGGAAGTGCCTATTTCACCCCACTGGAACTAGAGATTTTAATGCAAAAATGCAAAGAAATGAAAAGGGAGAATGTGTTTTAAAGAAAGAGAAACAGCACTACAGCTACCAGGGAAAGGAAAACGGCAAAGGAGAAGATTGTTGCTTGAGTTAATGCGTACGTTTATATAAAGTGGGCTATGGCAGGTCATATTTTTATGTTTATTAAAAGCACTCCTCACTGTTATTCCATTTGTAGATCACTAAAATAAGATTCTTTCTGATCAAAATCAAACTCCTAGACTGAACTTAAATAATATATTTTCTAAATTACATTCTTGTAGTAGAAACTGAATTTTAGAGAGTAAAAAAAAAATAAAAAATTATACTAGTAAGAATTAAGTTTTATATATCTAGATATGTTTTCACATTACTGGCCATTCTGACATTTATCAGCTTGACTGAAAATGCATTTATGATACCTGAAAAACATTTTTTTGCAGTTAATCGAAATGACGACCAGTAATATTAGGAATATGGAGATCTGAAATTAATTTGTAGACATCCAGATTGTTTATTCTAGAAGTGGAGAATGTTATTTTGTTAGAAATGGTAGTTTAGACAAAGAAACATTTTTTTTCAGATATCAGGAAAACATATTCAGTAAAACTACTAAATATCAAAACAGCTTGCCATAGAGATGTTACTGTGAAAACTGGATTATTACTTAAATGGTAGTAGATCAATGTATCTATTTAGGTGAAATCTTCTGGCAGCAGGTGAGGATAAAGAATAAAAATGTTCTTCTAATATATAGAACCTGTGGATTATCTCATGTGTCCCTCCTCATGTTGATTCAGTCTGCTTTTACACAGTAAAGAGACTGTTTACAGACAAATGGCCATTATAAGCGGCTGCCAGTCCCATAGAATGGCGTTGGATTGTGCAAGTAGGCTCATTAAGTTTTTATCATCAAGTGAATTCTAATCATCAAGTGAATCCTAATCCTAACTCCAAAATAATTGCTTTCCCTCATGGAATTAATTAATCTATTAACATGTAATCTGAAAATAATCTCAGTAGTTCTTCATGTACTATAAATATAACTAAATGAAACAAAAATGATCTGCATCTCGCTTATATTAAACAAAACAAAAACAAGTAATCTTATGCCCTGTCAACTGAGTTGTAGAATCCTCTGCCTATAAATATTTTTATTCTCTGTAAGAAAGTGCAGTGTACATATACATATTTTTTTTTTTATTTTTTTTTTTTGCACAAAACTAAAACAGAAATCTGACTACATCAGGAAATAAAAAAACGTTATTTGCTGTAAGGACAGCGGAGACAGAGGAAAGTCTGAAGAAAACCTGCTACCAACCAGGTTAGTGCTGGGGAGAATGTTTCTACGTGGACTCATACAGATGTTGAGGAAACTCTTTGTCAAACTGAAAAGTCAGAGTTTCCCTGTTTTGTGGTTTAGACAACTTAGAGTTTTTGGCAAACCTGCTTCATGAAACGGACCCCCGTCTCTCTTCTCAATAACAAAGTTTCATTTTGGTTGCTGTATATAATAGTGTGAATATAGGATATTTTGCTATTAAATGTGTATGGTTTGGCTGAATGACAACTGAAATTCTTTCCAGTGATTAATGTTGCTAAAAGAACTTTGGAAATTATTCCAGCATTGATGTTCATATATTTATTTTGTATAACAGCTTTTCACATATTTAAATGTAAATTAAGGGATGTAAAATGCGGTGTTAATTGGAAGGTTTCTTTTGTGTTTATTTTTTGTGATAATATTCTTAACTTACTCTTATTTTGGGTGTAATAACCCTGATAGGGACATTCCTTTACTAAGGTTGGCTTTCTGAACCAATATGTGGGAAAAAATGGATATTCAATCAATGGATATCTAGGTCTGATTCATTTACACATTTTATACTGACTTTTGTCACTGTTTTAATTGTTGAACTGTTTTTTTGTTTGTTTGTTTGTTTTTTACAAAAAGAGCACTTTGGCGTAATAACCATTAGCTTATATTGCTTTGTTGTTGTTTTTTGTCATGGCTATTTTTCAAAAAACATTCTTATGACCTGTTTTTCCAGAACAGGACAATCGAACCGCTTAAGAAACAGCCGATTTCCTTTCCTTTATAGGCTGATTTATGGATCAGTAGAGTCCATTTTGAGAAGTTTTCAGGACATAAATGACACTGTGCAAATAATATAAATGGAATCTGGCTAAAGGTTACTAATACACTTCTATTGTCCTTAGCATTGAAATACAAATAATTCTAGCTCTAGACGAACACTCTAGTTGGAAGAAAGGCTCCTCTACATAGTAGCTACAAATGTATGTAAGATGAAAGGATAGGAAAAAAATTTACCTATTAATAAAACATCCACCTGATTGCTGGCCTGTGCTCCGTTGTGCATATAAAGTCCAGCTGCTATTTGTTAAAATCACACGCAATTTTTGGCTCTAGCACCAATAACGTTACATTTAAAACAAGGGTAAGCATGGCTAATTTGAATAGTGCAGCATGGTCATATCTCCAGTCGTAAACTGCGCACAGGCAGATTCGATCCTGCATCTAACACACTGTTAGATAAATGAATGGAAAGTTAGCAAAATTGAAAAATATTTGCTTCAAAAATGTTTTGTGGCCATCAAAATGTTTTTTTGTGCTTATTGCTTTTACACAACAATTTTTCCAAAAATGTTGGATAAAATTGCCACTTTCAAAGCTTAATAAGCTTAATAATTTTATCCAAAATTGTTGTGTAAAAGTAATAAACACAATTTGGAATAATTTGGCACATTTGGAGAGGTTTGGAGACGCTGACCAGAAGTTAAAAGTCCCATAGCTCCGGTACTGTTGTAGCTAGAGGTCTGAAATATTCTGCCAATGTGGTTGACATGATGCAGAATAAATGAAATGCCATAAGATAGGCCTATTATCAAGCCTGTCTGTTACCGATGTTCAAAAACAGACCCATTATTTTCGAGAAGAAAAAAACTATAAGTCATGTTTTTACTGCTGCAGTTTAGGCTGTGTTTTAGTGACACTATTTTCCATTTTTATATTCAGAAACTAGAAGTTTTAGCTTTCAAATGATGCAAATCTTCTCCTACTGTCTCACTTTAATTCTATCTCTAAAATAAGCTTTTTTTTTCACCTAATAAAACTTTTTTTAATGTTAAAAATGGTGATTTGTCCATAGCTTGTGATTAATAACAACAAAACTCATACACCTGGCATATTTAAGCAGGAATATAAATAGTGGGTGCTTCATTAATAGATTTAAGGGAATGCTTAGGCTTGGCATTATGTTCTACAAGATTTATCAGTGGAAGAAATTATTTCATAGACCCCCCAGGGTTGCAATTCCTTATTCTTGGCACTTTCTAAGCTTATTAATTTTTCTAAGAAAACATTATTATTTTTATTAACTCACAATTGAGCTTATACACATGATTTTACTGCATTCTTTAATCATTCATCTTTATTCATACAGGTCTTTTATCTAGAGAGGACAAGAACAACAAAAAAGAAAAACAGTTGGATCATTGTGCATCCATATTTTGTCAAGTCAAACAATGGCAATTTCTATAGCTTGTCATAAATACAGCTAATTAATGCAAAATAATTTTACAGCCCCTTACAAAGGAATTGATGTTGCAGTTAAACAACAAACTCCTATAACCAACACTGGCGTTGGGTATAGGAGTTTGCCCTGCCCTGCAATCGTAAGGTTGCCATTCCAAGCCCTGGTTCCAGCTTTCAGTGTCGTTGTGTCCTTGGGCGAGACACTTCACCTGCATTGTCTACTGATGGCGGTCAGAGGGCCCAGTGGCGTCTGTGTACGGCAGCCTGGCTTCTGTCAGTGAGCCCCAGGGCAGCTGTGACTACAATGTAGTTTGCCAACCATCAGTGTGTGAGTGTGTGCGTGAATGGGTGATAAACTGAATGCAGCGTAAAGCAATTTGCAAGTCTCCCGACTTGAAAAAGTGCTAAATAAGTACAGGCCATATACCATTTACCAAACTCCTTAATGCAATGTTATTTGGATGTTAAATACTAGAACAACTTTTAAAAATATAAATTCCCAACATTTTTGGCACAACAGCAAACCTATGAAAACAACAAGGCCATCTAAACTGGCCAACCAGTTAAGCAGAGGATATCCCAGAGAAACAGGCATAAATCCTGTGGCAACTTGGAAGGAGCTTAACATTAATCAATGGGACACTTATTAATAGTACACTGTACGGTACTATCACGACTGGAAGAGTGGCAAGAAGAAAGAAATTTGGATAAAAGCCCAATTTGCAGTTATCACAACCCTTATAATATATGGAATTTAATATACAGAGTAGAAAAAATGGGGCCAGTGATAGGGCAAATGATCTATTTGTGGAGGTCTTGATTCTATGCTTGGCCATTGCAGGCCTGGGTCCATGCCCATGACCTACTGTATGGCTTTCCCCCTCTCTCATGGTCGACACATTCTACCTCCTGCAGGAATACAAAAGATGTTCAGATTTGCTCTTTTTCTAATATGACTAAGTTTGAGGTATTTTGCAAAGAATTGTGAACAAAAGAAAATCAACCTGCATATGTGCAAAGCAACATTCCCCAAAAGATCTACTGTGACTGAAACAAAACAACGTTCATAAAAACTATTGACTAAAAACTAAAGCAGACCACAATTTTCGCCTATAATTTTTTTAAAATCTTTTGTAAAAAAAGAAAATGTTTTTTTATTTAAATCCCTTTATTGTCCCACAATGGGGAAATTCATTCTCTACATTTGACCCATCCCCTTGTGTAGCAGCGGGCTGCCATTGTGTGGTGCAATGTGGGGTTAAGGGTTTTGCTCAGGAAACCAGAGTCGAGGCTCTGGGAATCAAACCGGGTACTTGCAACCTTCTCAGTGCACAAGCGCACCGCCCTATCCACTAGAACAACACTCCCTAATTAAAACCATTTGAATACCATTTCTCTACAATGATGCAATGTTATATGATGTGTTTGCTAAAGTTGTGGATATAATGCAACACAGGTTGGAAAAGTTGATACAGTGTAATTACTTTTGCAAGGCGGTAACTCTAAGCAACAAACACATTGTGATGTTTGGGGTTTGCTGCTTGGTTTTGAAAATAATTTGGAGCATCCCAGTTATGCTATCAAACAATCAAAATGATGATTACCCAGCAATGCCGGCAGTTCAGGCTTGGTAAAATATGGTTCCAGGTGAAGCCTCGAGCCTTGACAGGTCGCCATTTTCGGGCCACTAATTTGGTCCCATTCTGGCACTGGTAACTCCCAGCACAGCAGCTAGACAATTATATCCAGGTGCAAGGATTTGATTCAACAAATTCTAGGTGGATCATTCCTGCTTGCGCCAAGCCATCCCCCCACCACCCCCCAGCTCCCCACTTTCATCACACCCTCCCCTCGGCTGTGTTGTCTGTCTTCTGGGCCAGCTTTGAACACATGCCCTTGAAAAATCCACAGCCCTCATGTGTGACTGAGGACCTTGACAAAAAAGCTGAAGCACTTCCAGAAACTTGGATGTCATGAACCGTGTTGTATATTATAATAACCGGAGTGGCAGCAACTGGAAACATTCCCCTGAATATTCCAGAGGATAATGGGACATGCTAATGAGCATGGAATCAAGCCAACCCAAGAAATGAGAGAGGAGTAGAAAAGGGGGAAAGGTGCCCAAAAGAAAAAGAAAAGCGATAAATTAAAGACAGTGATACGTTCAGGTGCACTAGCTGCAGCGAGGATGTGATGTATGTGTGCTCTGTGTTTTTGGCATGCACAATAGCAGTGTACAGTCCCTCCTGTCAAAACTGTTGATGCACATTTGGGGGAAATATAATTTAGGAGCTCGCACCTGGCAGGCTCCTGGATTTCATGCTATGCTAAGGCGCTCAAGCAACGCTGAGCTGAACTCGGAGCAGATTTCTCTGCTTGCCACACGCAAAACATGACAAAGAGGACATAAATATCAATGCTTTTCCTGGTGAGAGTGGTGTCAAACTTATCTACTTCCCAGAGGACTTTGACAGAGGCTGTTTGGATTCTGAATCACAAATAGTTTAAAAAAATTAGGGAGGTTAAGTAAAAGAAGAGTCTGTAAAAAACAGACGAAGAATAAATAAACCATAATGTTATGAATAACAGTATACATACATTTGTGGGGTTTTTTCATCAGTATCTGTATTTCTCTTTAGATTGAATCATAATATTTTTTCTTAAGATCTTATATCCTAGATTATGTTTTCACACAGAGTCTTTTTTAGTGAATTATTAATTCTACATGTTTAGCAGGAGCCATTTCTAAGTGAAATAAGTGAAACTTAGCCAAATAATTTGGCTAATCAATTTCATAATTAAGAAGTGGGGGTGGTTATATTTTAACAAAGGCCAGGTTGATTTTGATAGCCCTTCCCCCTTAATAAGAAATCATCATTTGGAAATTGGACTTTGTATTAAATTATTGTATTATGTTATGTTAAAATGTTCTTAATCATCTGAAGTAATTAAGTGTGTAAAGAGGAAAACAGAAGAAATCTTTAAAGAATGGTATAATTCCTCACCCCATTGTTTGTAGAAGTCAACCCAAATGCATACATAAAGAATAATTATTTCAACTTGTTTAAAAGTTTGCATTTAGTATCAACACATAATCTTTTTAATCACATAATTTCACTTCATGTATAGGGCTCATAGTGCAGTGTCTTATTAAAAACGCTGCTCTGCATCTTTGCCTTACAGCATTTCTGTCATCAATGACACACTACATCTCAATCCTGTGGACAGCTGATTGGATTTACTCAAAACTTGGGGCTGGAGAAAGTCTCATGCTGTGAGTAAAATTGACTTAGGCCCTGTATTCAGTGAGAAAGATGAAGGGCATCCAGTCTTATCATCATCCATCCCATGTCTCCCTGCAGCCCCTTGTATACTTTTTATGTGTTATTCCTGAGAATCTGCCTCGTGTGATATCAACATCAAGTCAGGACGCAAAGTAAAGGCAGATACAGGGAGTTGAATCAGGAATGCTGCCAACATTTAATGCTCTTGGGATCCAAGATCATCGGGAAAAGATAGAAGCAAGAAAGCTTGATGAGTGAGATGAATCTACAGGTTTGTTGGGGATTGGGATACTATTTTCTCAATGTGTGGAGCTTTTTAAACTTATTTCTGCTTGTTTGTTAAAACCTTCTGATGATTTCAGGGGTTAATTAGTGTTCCAATTTATAAACACGGTCATAAAAATAACATTATATTGCCAGCTGTATTCATTTGATAAGGCACTGTATTTTCTAAACTGTTACATACAGACGGTGTAACCAGGGGGGTTGTGTATAATTTCATTCCCAATGCATCCTCACTGGGGTGCTGCTTCTCAGGCTTTAGCCAGAACACAAGCCTTTATTTGATTTAGGAAACTCCCCCTTCCTCTTTCATGTGTCTCTTCCACTCATGAAGTGTCCCAGTATGGAATGTCTGCATTATTGCGCCGCTGACAGAGATTGACGCTTCACCAAAACCATCTGCATATGCAAACATCCCTTAACTTAAATAGCTTAATTGCAGACAAAAGAGAGGAGAATAAAAAAAGAGGTAGTTTAAGAAGAAGAAAACAACGTAACAACATTTTTGAAGTTGTAAAACACATTTGTAGGAGAAAATATAAATTTCTTTGTGGGTATTTAGGGCTAGTGCAGGAGTATTGGATGAGTGGTTCTTTTATACGATGAATGTGGGCAAAACTGGGTCGATTTACAAGTAACTTAGAGAATACCAGTTGAAGTTATTTACAGCACCCACCCAAGATGAATTCATATTTTATTGCAGTGACATGTTTACACACTGAAAAAGAGGGACTTTTGTTGATTTTTTTTTTTGGTTTATAGCTCCACTCCTCGTCCAGCCATAATTTTCACAGCTCCATCTTTTGACACAAACTATATTTTTCATAGAAATGTATCAACAAAAAGAAAAACATGTGATAATTTTATTGTTATTTTTATAAAAATCTACATGTTTACTTGAATCAAATCTCATTTTGTCTTTTTTTTTTTTTTTTTACAGGGATTATCTTATGTGCTGCATTATATTTAGAACCTGTAAGGCAAATGAAGTGATTTAAAAAGTGAGATTAATAAGCACCGTACTTTAAAACAGTAAACTCTTTAAAAGAGCATAATTAAGCAATAATCTGTTTATTTTGTTACTCTTCCAATTTCTCCTGTCCTTTTTTGTTTCAAACATGTGAATGAAATTTCATGTTGAAACTCTTAAAGGTGCCAGATTTAATCCCACCATGGATTTTAAAGAAAAATCAAATCTTGAGTACCTACTGTGAGCATATAATAATATTAAAAGTTGTATTTTTATAAAATTATTAGAAGGAAGTTAAATATCAAACAATTGACCAAACCAGGCAATGTTAAAAATATATATCTAACAACAATTTCTTGTATCAAGCTTTAAAGGGTTAATATAGCAGTTATGATTCCCATCAGCATAACAGAAGCCGCAGCGTCCTCATACAGAGAATAACTCAGTAGGATAAACTGTTCAAACCTTTTACAGTGTGTCACCTTTTTGTTTAACAGGCCTTGGGATCAGAACACTAATCCTTCACACTCGCCTTGGTTATAATTACCTTGCAGTGCCTTTTGCAGACACTATTTCAAAGATGTGTTTCTATGGGCTCTAATCCTGTTTCAATCTAGCTTCCTGTTGGAAGTAATAAATAGAGGTGGTGAACAAAAAAAATGACATTCTTCGTTAAAAGGTCATGGTCCATTTTAGTTTGCATGTTTGCAGAAGCATTGTGAAGTTTTACAGCTTGAGCATGTTTGCATAAACAGCACTATCTTCTCTGGTTGGATTCTTTTTATAAAGGGAAATATTTAAATTTGCCTGACTGAAAAGTGTGACAATTTTTTAAAAATTGCTTTGCTTGTCTTATTGTGGGATTTTTTCCTTTTTTTTCCTACTTTTACAAAACTCATCACTTGCATAATTAAAAGCATAAACAACTCCCGCAGTGCAGTGACAGTTTAAACAGTGAGACTCAATTACAGATTGAGACTTTAAGCATAAACAAGATCATTTCTAAAGATTTTCCACATACAGAGACTAATTATGGGGGGATTTAAACATAAAAGTGCTGAAATAATTTACAAGAAATGGCTGCTTTCAAAACAATCCTCCTATACTCACCATTAGGTAAGCAACATGCAGCCATCTATCTGTGTGATGATAACGGAGCCGGAGCTCTTTTTGAAGCAGTGACAGATGAACAGTAAAAAAACATAAGATTGGGAGTAACTTTTAGTTTTCTTTATAGAGACGTTTCATTGCTTGTCCAAAAAACACTGTGCACTGCTGTGTGTGGCATTATTTATCTAATGGTAAAGTCTGGATGAAGGGCAGGGGGTTGTCATATACTAAAACTATTGAAAAATGGAGACAATTCATGTGACAACCATACACTGTTCCTGCTATTTGCTGGAATGACAATAAGAAAGCTTTCACAGTAACTGAAACCATGCTTTGCAAAAAAATGTTTAAGCTCTTGAACTTTTTTCATGGTGCAGTGTTATAAAAACATCTTCACTGGGTTTTGTTGTAATTTTATGTGGTAAATAACTTAAAGATAAAAGGTAAACGTTCATCATTTTTATGCATAGTATGTCTCTGCATATTTTGAATATTTTTCACAAGTTTATGTTATTTCTTGTAGTAAAATACACAAAACTCTAAATGTCTTCTGCAAAGATTCTTAATACGATTTACAACTATTCTTTTAACTGGGCCATTCCAGTATGACACCATTCTGTTTCATGGGTTTAAAAAGTTCAGTTAATGCTACTGTCACAAGCTTTTTGTAACCTTTAGTAGGTTTTGTTCCAGGATTTCCATGTATTTATCAATATGTCTTTATTCCTCTCCCAGTAACTCTTATCAGCTTCTTTTTCCCTAATGAAGAAAAAGCAAGTTTGTGTCATAATTCAGCTATCACCATGCTTCACCTCCTGTGTGTTCAGGTTGCAATGTTAACTTCCTTTCATACATAATATTTTGCATGCAAACCCAAAATATAACAGCAGTCAATATCTTTTATATCATCTAGTTTGAGCCACGACTGCAGGTCTTGTATATAATTGCAAACATGACTGCTGTTTTACTTTAATTGAAGGCTTTCTTCTTTGTAAAGGATAAAATGTTGCAGTAGGCAATAAACAGATTCTCCCACCAGAGTTGTGGATACATGCAGCCCCTCCTATGTGACAATGAAACCTCTTGGCCGCATGTCTGATTAAGTGGACAGCCATCTGCAAAAGTGGCTGCGTTTGAATGGAAGTGGTTGCATTGGTAGCATGGTATGTGGAGGGGATCAAAATTCTATGTCTTGGAAAATAAACATGAAAAGTTTTTTTTATTTACTTTACAATTATGCACAATGTGTTGTTTTTGGTTTACAACAAAACATATTAAAAATATTGTATTACAACTAAAGGCTATAATTTAAAATATTCATGTGGTTTAAATACTTTTGCAAGGTTCTTTATTATAATAATAAAAACCTTTAAAGCTTCATCTGGAGAAGTCCAACGTACATTTTTATAAAGCCACAGCTGCTACCAAGCTATCTCTGTCAGCTATAAACCACAGTAGTGGGGAAATATGTTGACTATCATTCTGATGGAGGATTGCTCTGTGCTCTAACATAAACTTTCATTCAGGGTGGGGCTACAGAGCTCCCATTTTTTAACAGGTTCAAACCTTGTTAGTCATTTAAAGCCTTTCTGTTTTTCAGAACTTGATCTTGTGAAAGGACATGACCTTTCATGAGCGCTAACATTTTATTTGCCCTTTTGCTGGAGTGCTTTCATTATACCTCAGACAGCAGAGCTCCGGCACACAGGCGTTCAAGCAGTAACCTCGCTCCAAAAGAAAAAAACACAGGGAACATCTTCATATGAGTTGGAGTAATGAAAGAAACACAATGTTTTTGTGTTTTCTGCATGAAGGTGACACATTTTATTGTAAAGGTCTTTATTATTGCAGCGGTTATTCAAACACATTCCAGTCTGGCAGTGAAGTGCTTCCATATGTCGACATAAAAATCCATCACATTGAACTTACCTCAGCCAAGAGTGAGAGTCGTCTACAACTGCAATGATCTAATTTGAGTTGTTCTTTTTCTTTTTGCTCACCATGTCACTCAGATGGTTTGAAGCTCTATTTTTTATCCTCTTTAAAAAAATAAACAGAAGAATAAATTTATAAAACTTGTCAATAAGCATAGGGATACTTATCTTTCCCAGAAATTGAATTGCTGTGAGGAATTTGCAGAAGTGCAGAAATAATCATTTCTATCGCAGGTGGAAAACACCAATTAGTGATTAATTGGAGGAGCAGAGAAAATAATAAACAGCAAACACCTGGACCAAGCAGATTTGGGCCAATTGTTATCAATCAACCCATGAGTGAGCAACGGGCAGCTGGAGGGAAGCAGGAGAGAAGAAAAAACTACACAAGCTTTGCAATACAAAAGAAATGTTTTCTACATGAATTAATATTAGCAGAAAAATTTAATGATCACAGTTGCAACTGTCAAACGGTTGGTTACCCAGTTAGAACAGATAAATCTCTTCTGTAAAATTATAAAATGGTGCAACACAAGATTTAATTTGATGATAAGATGCACTACAACAACAAAAGCCAGCAGTGTTTGATGTATTCATTTTCATCAAAATCTCATCTTCTGTTGTATGTGCTTTGAATCCTTTAGCCTTATGCCTCTTCCAATTACCTCCAATATCACATTATTGTGTGTTAATTAGCATCAAGAATCACTTTGGACCCCATGGATGTGTTTCTTATTGTCACAAAGGTGCTCTATTGCATCCCTGTTGAGGAGATCATGGAGTTCACTGTCGCTTCTGGGAGCAATGTGACACTGTTACATCACAGATTTTCATCTCTTCTCACCAAAACCTCACACAGTATCACTCAGTTAACTGCTGGATCAAAGAACATCAGAGTCAATGATGTAAAAATCGAGCCAGAGCCAGCTGTTGCACACAGGTTGGGGCCATGTGCTGCATACTGGGGCCTTGCTAAGGGGGATTTGGTACCCTCATTTGGTTTGGGATTATCCTTAACCTTTTTTTTGGTTTTGCTTTCACATACAAAACTTCAATCCTCTTCGTCCGCAGTATTGTTAACTTTCTTTGTGTTTGAAATTTTCTCTACATTCCTCCTCACTTCTGTCTGGGTTTGACGCCCAAACCTTTCTCTCTGACAGCTTCATATCTAATTTCCTGGCTGCGTTAGATTGGTGCACAGTCCTACAAACACTCCCACACAGACTGACACAACCAGGGTCCAAGTCTTTCCTGGCTGTCACAGCCACTTGCCTTGCATTTCCACCTGTGTCCTGCTGATGCAGCTGGCGAAAAATGCTACTTGCCAAGTGCTTGGTTACACTGATGATACCTTGATTTCCACATTTTGTTGCCAAATCTTACCTTTGATTGCTCACTTTCTGCAGCGGTGGTATGATTATAAATGGATACGCACACACACTGCAGAGATGGACTGTGATTGAGGCATCAGCCGGCTGCTGTTGATCTGTTGCTAAGCGGTGTTGTGATATTGCAGATAAGATGTCAGAATGACTGAAAGGTCAGTGCAAACGTGGAATGAAAATATGTTTCTAACTCTGCTGCATGCTTCCAGCATGTCATAAAATTTTACTATCTTGGGGGACGGGGGGTAGAGTTATAGCTGGAGGACATTGTAACAATTTTATTCCATTCCTAAACAAAAATCATTTATGAAAATCTTCGCTAAAAATAAAGTCTACAAACTTGAACAAAAAAATCCAACACAATTAACATAAAGCTTTCTGCTATTGTTAAACCTTTTCATCATCTTTAAGTAATCACACATCACAGAGAAAATAAACTATTTTTCGACATTAACATAGTAAATAGCTGCAGTTGTGCTTGCAAAAATCAAGCAACAAGGGGAATTATGGATCCATTTTATTTCTTTGCACACTTTTTTTTTTTCCTGGAATGATTCAGCCACAAGGGAGGAAGAAAACGCAACTCGTTTTATTTAAAATATCTTCACTCAAAACATAAGTCAGGCAAAACAACTTATATTTATTGCTCTTCTTTTGAAATAGTTGGAAGGTTTTGGGCCAAAGCCCATTGGAAAAAAAGGCACACACACAAAAAAAAAACAGAGCTTATGCAACCCTAGGACTAAGTACTTGTACATAAGATAGATTGACTTGCTGGCATGTTGTTACTGAAATTCCAAATAAAGACTGCTAGATTACATATGCCTTTTTCTTCAGATTGACCCCCCTATTATGACGTTTCAATATTAAGAGGTCTGCTGTTGTTTATGTTTTTAAAGTGATATACAACTAACACACCACATAACGTGCAGAACAAATGTGAATGAGTCTTTATGGACTCAAGGTGAAAAGCAGAGTGCAACACAATGAGAGCCATAAGATCTGTTCAAATTACACTGGGGGTGTTGCACAATAAAATTCAATCTTGTAGGATTTAGTTTTGGCTGTTTTCCTCCAAGCAACCTTCACTCTTCCAAGTATATACATATAAAAACATGCTGATGTGAGAAGGATCAGTGGAAGACTGTCCCTGATTATCTTTGGCTGGTCAACCTCACTGCAAAATAAGGAGTCATTTTCAGACTCATCAGATAAACAGATGTCGACAAGCTGCTCCGTAAGTGAGAAGACCTTTTCTCAATTGAACGCCATTGAGGCACCATATGTACATTAAATCAAAATATGAAGTGAATGATGAATTCATTAAAAGCAAAACTGCTACGCTCTAAAACTCCAGCGCACACCAACAAGATGGGAGGAAAGGAAGGATACGGAGTTCGATTTAGGTCTTAAATTTGACTTTATGCTTAGAGGGGTTTTTCTTTTTAATTTTGTAAAAAATTACAAACAATGTTTTAGTTAGGTTGTTTTGAAGTGGCGGGTGTATAAGTCTTCAGGCATGGACTCCATTTTTGTCCTGTCTGTCTTTAAAAAAACATGCTCAATGAAAATAAAGCTTCCTATAAGCCCTTTTGATCAACCCAAGCTACTTTTATAGCACAATTAAACAGTGCCATGAGTCTTTTAAAGTTCCAGGTTTGGACCACAATGTTGGCTCAACCCAGAGAGCATTTTTTTATTTTATTTTTTTGTTATAAATAACTCTTAGAAATCTCTTAAAGGTTTGATTCACAGGAACATGAAATTAAGTTATACTTTTATTGATAGATATTGAAGTGTTATAGAACTACATCCTTTTCACTGCTTTGTGTCCACATGTTCTATTTATATCCTTAACGTTGATGTCCAGGTTATTACTCCGTTGGTTTTCCTTTGTCTATGTTTATCCAAAACAAAGAAGCGACGCATGAACCTGTGTGTTTATTTTCCGTGGGGCTGCAGAGGTGTGCAGCGGTGTCACGCTGCAGCAGAACGCTAATTGGAGTGGCCTCATTTAGCAACGCGTCAAGGAAAAAAAAATGGAGAAGCGTCAGGACGACACCGTGTCAGCGCCTCCACAAATCTCCTGCTCGCTCTCAACTTTAATGGCGTGTCAGACATCACAAGTAATGCGAGGGGGGTCACCGTGAGCCTATGCTTCACTATAACGAACCCCCTCTTTTCCGCGGCTCCAAACCCCTGGCACCGCGGTTGGAAAGCGGAGATTAATGTCCCAATCCGTGACGTAGTTAAATAAAATAAGTTAATTGATAAAAATACAAAAAAAGGCAACTATTGCTATATAGTGTAGCACTAAAACGCAAATGACAAAATACCTAATATAGTATATTTAATTGTTTCTTATTAATACAGCAAAACTCAATCTAACAAAGATAAATAAGTAAAAAACGTATTGCACGAGTGAAATGTTTACAACAAATTAACGGTTTGTATTGTTTGTAAATTAGTCAATCGGTAGCTAATTGGTATGTAATGTGCAAGAAAAATTTACTTTTGACATATCAACTTATTGCAGGATAAAATATGATCACAAACATGTGGGAAAAAAGATTAAGATTCGATAACATTTTGGTATATTTATCAAGATTTATCAAAAATTAAAGCACAATTATATTTCCACCTTTTATTTGTTGTTATCCACCGAAGTACAAAACTTCTGTTGTTGTTTTTACCAGTGCTGCAAATATTTCATGCCTTCACTCTGCTTTAAAGAAGAACCCTGCATGCAGAAAGTTTAAAGAATCCAAACTTTTGATGTTTCCCTCTTTGTTATGGTGAATAACGGGAAATTAAACAAACAATGGAATGTTGCAAAAAAACAAAAAAAAAAAAAAAAAAAAAAAAAAAATTAAGCATGGCTTTTAAGGGTAAAGTATCAGTTGGTCGTATATAGTAATAGCTAAGCATAAGTATATCAATTTTGATTTTAGAGATAGAAGATAAAATAATTGGTCGTCGACAATAAATTAATGTCAATATCTGGACATTATGCCACGTAAAAGCGTTTCATGCCAACATTATAATAAAGTAATGGTTTAACAAATGTCTGCACGCGAATGAAGTGCAGCGTGGCGTCCTTGATTTGAATGTGACCTTTTATTTAAAGGTAACGTAGCTGTTTATGTATGGGATTTTTTTTTTTTTTTTTTGCAACCTTTCAAAGTCTACAAATCGTATTTCTTCACAAATACAAAAAAAACCATACAAATAAATTTGATTGCAAATGTTAAATTAGTCGATTATTTAATCAAGATGACTATATTTGTTATACTTAGATCAATAAATATTTCTACAAAAAGATGGAACTATTTGGGAAATGTAATGTTGTGCTTTAAAGATATCTACCAAAGCCATCACGCTTGAAATCAGAACCTAAAATGTTTCCTTTCCTTTCCTTCTGAAACGTACCACGATAGCCTGCACATTTGCACCGACTCTTGTTTGTTTTCATATAGACAATTCCACCTCTAAATGTGTGAGCAGTAGCATTCTGATGCGCAGATAAGCCGCAGTCTGTGCCTTGCACCTCAGTAACACACACTCCAGGCTCGGTTTACTGGCCACAAGTGAAGTGCGGCTGATAAATATTCATGACGGTGGCGCTTATTGCGCCTTCTTCGATATCTGGAGCGGTTGTCATTTCCAGACTTGTGCGTAAATACATCTGAAGTGGATGTTTTGGGTTTCCCCCCTTACTATTTGAGCAGGTTGCCGTCAACACATCTTTTTACGAGTTTTTCGATTTCTTTGTAGTATGTGTGTGTTAGTTGGGTTATTGGGGGAGGTGGGGGGTTTGAGGGGGCGAGTGCGTGTGTGTGAGATAGAATGTCTGTAGGTTCAAAGTGTAAAATAATGGTAAAGATTAAGCAACACGTTGAAACCCTGATCTCTTGTGTGGAGTCCAAATTGGCACGCAGAGCCATGGGCGTTGCCAGACACTGGTTTACTGGGGTTCATGCCCTTGTAAAACCCAGAATCAAGTATCCAATAAGAAGTTGCGAACTTTTAAAATAAACCGCCGAGAGATTAACTCAAACTGATTACAAGCAAGCACAAATGCATGGAAATACGGACGGATTTTTTTTTTCCGGGCTGTTTCTCATTAACTAATGTATAATAATAAATAAATAAATTCACTGTAAACATTTAAAAACATTAAGGGCTGCTCCTGATCTGATCTCTGATCATGCACTGGAAAAAATCGAAATCTAGATAAGTCATTTTTTCTTTACATAAGTGCATTTGTTCTTGAATTGAGGAGGTATAAAGTGACATTTTGCCAATTGAACAAGACAATTTACATTTAAAATATGAAAAACACAATTGCATTGTCTTATTTCAAGTACATATTATCTAATTATCTTATTTTAAGAGTAAAAATACTCATTCCATTGGCAAACTATCTCATTTACCTACTTGAAATAAAGATAAATACACTTAATTTAAGAAATTCTTACTTATTTCTAGATCGTTTTGCAGTGTGATAGCTGTAGGATAAACTGAAAGATATTACTGTTGGTTTTGAAGGAAAATAATATTTTTTTATGTAATAATGAGACAATGGGAAAAGTTGGAGGTGTCTATGCGTTCTATGTTACATAATCAGATTTACATGCTTTATTGTAGATTTTAAACACAAAATGAAAAAAAAAATGTGCTCTGCTCTATAGCTGCAAACAAAAACTGCAGTCTCTAAAAGCAAGACAGGACTCTCTTTTTAACTAACCTCATATTTTCTCCCCCATTACTTTGCATAATCTTGTTTTTACAAATTCTAAAGAACATCCTCACTATGATAATTTCACTAAGTTGCACAACGGAATGGTACCATGACTTAAAGTAAAGCAGTAGTAAATCATTAGGTCGCTTTTGTTTGATTTTACGGTAAAACTGTTTTACAGCTGTACCACTTCATGTCAGAATATACATTTTACTTTGCGATTAATAGATAGGACCTGTTGGATAAATGTTACTGATAAGTACATTATTTGCATTAAAGCAACATTTCTGTTTCAACTCTATAAAAAGTGTACTGAAAAGATGTTTTTGGGGGGGAGTTGTTAATCCTAACTTTTTTCATGTGCATATTGATTAAAAAAAAATCAATGAAGTAAATGAACTCATAAGCACCTTACTATATAGCCTTGTGTTTTTATATTATGCCTGTATAATGTTTAGCTTTGTTTGCTTCTATTTCACTTTGCTGGTGTACCTGTTTTTTCTCTGTAGTGAAAAATAAAGTGCATTATATTCTTTCCTTTTTCCCCCAGATGGTGTCCAAATAGCATGTAAAAACTCCTCTCTAAATATGCTATTTGTTCTGCACACGTTGAAAAAAAGAAATCCCCCTAAAAACGACAACATTCGACTCAATTCTGCAGCTATATGTAAAAAAAGAATTCCTAACATAATTTTGAAAAATCAGCCCACAGCTTCCCTTTTGATCTCGATTTATAGGATAAATAAATGCATTTTGGCTGGATTTGTCAGTCATATTTTAATCAAAAAGAACGCGTCCACTTTAAACTATCTCAATTTTTTACCATTTGTTTGTTTTAATCCGTACAGCTGCTAACTTCCTCTGTCTGCAGAGTGCACATTTTCCCCCTGTCGCGGTGCGTCATTGGCGCATCTGCACTGGGACCAGATAGATAGATAGTGTTAAATAGAGTCGAAAAAAGCCATTTTATTGCCACCCTTCATTTATCTCCACGCGTAATAGTCCGTGAAAAGAAAATATGAATACATTTCAATACATTTTCAACATAATCATCTGAGATGAAGCTTGCTATGTGGCTATATGTTGCAACTTCTTGTTTTTTTTATTGTTTTTTTTTTTTTAATATAAGGGTTGACATTTTTGTTCTTTTTTTTTCATTTCTGTTGCATGTATCTGCAGTCTGACAGATAGCGGCGGATCCGTGCACCCTGGCAGTGTTAACCATGATCAGTGGCGGCTGCTGATGTGATCTCTGCCTAATGGGGCGGTCAAGCAAGCTGAAGCCAGTAACAATGAAGTGTGTGTGGGTGAAGAAGGGGAGGGTGGAAAGGGGGGGTCCCACATTGACTCCCAGGCTTTCCTTCAATCTCTCTCTCTCTATCTTAATCTACGATAGGAAGTCCGACGAAAAAAAAAACGCAAAAAGAAGAAAAAAAGAGAAAATAAATTAGATTTGAAAATTAGATTCCCGAACAATTAAGTAACACAAAATAGCTTACTCCGGTTTTATCCGCCGAGGAACAACAGCCGTGATTAATCGATTTAATTTGCGTATTACTGGAGGGCAGAGCGGTGGATGTTAATTTTGGATAAACAGAAGATCCAGGAGCAAGAGAAAGAGGGGGGAAGTGAATTTAGTAGTTATTATCGAGTGTCAGGAAAGTTCTCTCTCTCACACACACACACACACACACACTCATCACATTACACACATTCTCCTATCAACTCACACACACTTATAATGAAGAGTTCAACTTATTTCCCTTAGAATTCCTCCAAAGTAACTAAATTGGTATAAAAAAGAACTATTTTGGCCATAATTTTCCATATATTAAAAAAAATCAACCTTCAATGAAATGCATTTTTTGTATTTTTTACAGTCCTTTAATATAGTACGAAATGTATCCAAACATTTTTTCATTATTATTATTAATATTATTGTAAACTAAAATTTGACATACTGTACGAGCGCATTTCTCCATAAATACCGATCATTTCTAACATATTACCGGCCCTTGTACATGCGGATAAATGTGGAAAAACCCAGCTACTTTACATGGAATAATACTTCCTCTCAGACAGAGCAATTGACAGATTTTTTATATATATATTTAGCACGTACATGAACAGATTGACACGATTTTTTTTTTCACTACACGACTCATCGACATGACATTAAATAACAACAATGATACTCTGTGCTATTCAAACTGGACCTTAATTTGACGAAAAATTAAGAAAAAAAAAAAAAAAAAAAAAAAATAAAAATATGCTGCACTGGATAGGCTACAAAAGCACATTAATACTAAGAGTCGGTTAGGTCGACGTGTAGACTGTGATAATACTGAATATTTCACATTTTGGTACACAACTAGAAACATTCTTTCCCCCACAGCAACCTTAGAGGCCATTTTCATGTCTTCATGACATTTTAACAAATTCCTCCTTAAAACTGTGATATTTACAAAATAAAATATTACATTTCATTTTTTTTCTTTCTTGCTGTGTGCTCCAGTTCGGCAAAAATCCTTATTTACAAAAAAAATAAAAAAGAAAGAAAGAAAGAAAGAAAAGGAAAAATCAGGCCTCTACCCGCAGATAGCATGCTTTTTCTTTTGTGATCTGTTTCTGTGCAGCAGTCTCTCGGTAAAAGGAGGAGCTGTCCATGTTTCTGTCCATGCATCACGGCAGTCTTTAACTTCACCTCCCGTGCTTTTTTTTGTCCTCCGTCCATCTTTCTGATTTTTGTTTAGAAAGGTCGAAGTTTTTTTTTTCCTCTCCTCTTTTCATAAAATTTTCCATTGTCTTTTATGCGTTTTTCAAAAATATTTACACGTACCATTCATTGAAATTTGACGACAGCGTGCTGTGGCTGGCTGTGTGATGGACCGCTGAAGCTGCTGGTGATATGGAGCTGCTGCTCTGGTTCTCTGTGGACGGTGACACGATGGTGGGAGGTGTGGAGGACTCGTACCCTGAACTGGCCGCTGGGGAAGGCTGCGATCCTGGGTTTGTGGATTCGTGGACCTGCGGATATGAGAAAGAAGGGAAAATATTTGGTAGCCACTTGCCTTTTTTAGACAAAACAAACAAACAAACAAAAAAATAAATAACAAAAAAAGTAATAGGGTGCTGATTACTGCTGACGTGATTGGTTTGGACATCCGAAGAAATAGAAAACTCAATTAAGATCCTTATATGATTTTGCGCTTGAGAAAATATGAAAATAAAAACAAAATAAAAATCAAACACTGAAACACACACACAAAATCTGAATTTAGAAAAAGAAAAACAAAACAAAATTGGCAAAAAAAACAACAATCCTCAATAATATATACATCAAGTTTTTTTATATATATAAAAATAAAGAAAATGGAATCCTACTATCACAAATATATAGAAAAACAATCAATTTATGGAGCTTTTGTTTTTACCTTCATGTGTTTTCGGAGGGAGCTGGGATGCGTGTAAGACTTGTCGCACATTTTGCACAGATATGGCTTGTCCGACGTGTGGACGTGCATGTGTTTCTTACGGTCGCTGCTGTTTGCAAACCTCCTGTCGCAGCCGTCGAACTCACACTTAAAAGGCTTCTCACCTAATGCAAGACATGAAATACGATTTCTTTAAAAACAAGCATGCATACATTTAGAGTAAAAATAAACACAATCGAAAACCTTGCTTTGTGCATGCACTGAAGGTAATTGCTTGCAATCTAGTAGTGTTAAAAATCTAAGTTTGATCATTTGAAAATCTTTTGCAGTGAACTATTTTCTGTCGAGGATCATATGCAGTCTCCAGCTGAGCATCTGTAGTAAATAACCTGATCGCATGCACTTTTTGTCAGCTGCGATTTGGCAGGAGATTCTGGCATTTCTTACCGGTGTGAGTCCTTTTGTGAATTTTTAGGTTTTCCGATCGTGCAAACACTTTGCCGCAGCCTGGGAACGGGCACGGAAAGGGCTTTTCTCCCGTGTGAACTCTGATGTGATTTAC
This sequence comes from Cyprinodon variegatus, assembly GCF_000732505.1. Lineage (NCBI taxonomy): Eukaryota > Metazoa > Chordata > Actinopteri > Cyprinodontiformes > Cyprinodontidae > Cyprinodon > Cyprinodon variegatus. The sequence goes on from NW_015150693.1 coordinate 327,969, forward strand.
AAGTTTGTATTTGGCTTTGAAGGGCTTCCCCTCTCTGGAGCAGTCCTCCCAGAAGCAGACGTGGTTCGTCTGCTCGGGCCCCCCAACGTGCTCCACCGTGAGGTGGGTCACCAACTCATGCATGGTGCTGAAAGTTTTGTTACACGACTTTTTGGGGTTCGTCAGCTGCTCGGGTTCGATCCACTTGCAGATGAGCTCCTGTTTGATGGGTTGCCTCATGTAGCGGAAAAAGGCCCCGGCTCCGTGGTGCGCAGCCATATTCATGTTCATGGGGCCATATCCGTGCAGCTGGGTGGACGCGTAATGGTCGGAGCGCGGGCTTGTGACATGGCCATACTGATCGGCCCGGCCGTACACGTCCCCTGAGAAGCCCAGTCGCATCTGGCTGTTCACCACGTTGGAGGACGCGTGGCTCGCCGCCTGCTCGTGAAGTCCAGGGAAGAGCAGGTGCCCCGCCGCGTCCGAGTGTCCGTGCGGCCCCGCAAAGCTTCCAGAGGCGAACAGACTGTGCTGTGCCCCGGTCGCGTCCCCGAAGCCCCGATTTCTGAACAAAAAGTCCCTGGTGGAGTTAAACGCCGCCGTTGAGTAGGAACCAACGTGCGTCGGGTGGTGATGGTGTCCCAGGGCGGCCGCTGCCGCATATCCGGGAGCCTGTGATGAGAACGCCGCCTGCCCCGAGCCGATGTCGTGGGAGCTGTGGTTGATCTTGAAGGCGCCCATGCCATCCGCGAACGGGTTGATCCCAAGCGCCACTTCCCGCTCCGCCACCTCTCCTGTTGAGTGATGCCGAGAGGAGCCGAAAGTAGTGACTCCTATGGTGGGATACTGTGGTCCTGCGTCCAAGAGCATCTTCAGTCTTGACTCTTCGAGACGACTGAGCGCAGAACTCAATGAAAACACGCGCAGATATTCTTCCTCCTCCTCTCTCTCTGCGGTTTATCTCTTCTGAACTCGAATCCACCGAATTTTCTGTTTACTTTTTTTTTCTTTCACGACGCGAGGAATTCCCCTGTACAGCTCATCTGATGCACATTTAAAAACCACGTATTTACTACATGCAATATTGTCTTTTTGCGGTTTATCTTCCTGTGGCGTAACTTTCACCTCCTCAGTCAGGCAGTGAGCTCTAGACTGATAGTCGCAATCATTCCTGCAGATAAATGAATTGAAAAGACAACACAGTCCAGCCCTGATGAATGGGAGAGAAGAGGGGGCGGTCACGTGGGGTCTGCAGCTGCTCCTTCATTGGTTCTTCCCAATAACATGCACTCACCAAATAACAATCCACCGTGCTGGGGCCCGAACCTCAATGTCTCTTGACATCATCAGTCGCAGATATTTTCAGATTGCTGACTGGGAATTTAGTAAAACTGCTAAATAACAAAGAATAAAACAGATATCAGCTTAGAACATAAAGTCAATATGGGTCAGAATGTCCATAAAGTGCCACGTTGTCTTTGTCAAACACACTGGGTAGAAAAAAAATAGTAACCTATTAGAGAAGATTGGAAACGTTTTGCTCAATTAAGCATTTTGCCTGGATCTGACGTCAGTCTGTCTATGTCCGTCCATATATTAAAAATCATTATTGGATGCATTGATATGCCAGGTGGTGTTTTTTCTCATGTAGACCCTTTTACAGTTTTGCAAGGTGACTGGATTTTTAATTTCATATATATGTCACGACCACTTCCTTCTTTAGATTGGTTTGTTATTGAGTTATCACATGGAAGGAATCCGAATCTGAATATCTAGTATAGGCTACCTCTCTAAAGTGTGGGCCATCTGTGATTTAGGTTTGTAGGCTACCACTGTTTAACTTGGACCTATACCACAATCCTTAATGCTTACATCGTGGTTTGCCTGTTTGCGGTACAGCAACTTGCCCCCTTCTTCGCAGGCTACTGGTGCATGAAGTCTGTTGGGTTCTCGAAGTTATCAAGTGGGGTTTGTGGTGCTCTCTCTACAGGAGCCTCCGGATGCTGGAGTTCAAAGCCAAAAGAAATAGACCAGGCCATAACATTATGGATCACTCGAAGTGGCCTCTAGATTCTGCACACTGGTTCCTCCAAATCAATCCTCAGAAACCGAGGAGAAAGGATCGGGTTAAGATCAAGGAGAATTTAAGAATCCTTGAGGCTTCTTTAAAGCATATAATTGATGTATCTCATAGAATTTAACTTAATATATTCAGCAGACCATATGATGATAAGATATGCAAAGCAGAGTTGCAAATCACGAGCAACAAGTTAAGATAAATGTAGCATTGGGAGGCATACAAACTGACTTTTATGCAAAAATATATTACAATGACTACTGGATTTAATTTAAATGTGTAATGCATGCTGTCTTATTAAATGTCCAATGATTACTTATGCGCACAAGTTATATGTCACCATGTTTATTGTCTCGGATTTACAGTAGATTTAAAGCCAACGCCATTTTTTATGAGACCTCGCTGTAATATGCGGTGTTTATGTTTATGATCCTGCACAGCTCTCCTGCCTACATGTCGCGAAGAGCGACTCAGTGAGTCACTGAGTGAGTGCATGCACAACTTGGGCCAGAAATAGCCCCTTCCCGACCAAGTTTTGCATTACACTGCTCGCTGCTGCTGCGATGCCCCTCTCTAAATGTGCAGCTGTGAGTCCGTCGCGCTCAAAGGCCTTTTAATAGACGTCTTTGGGATTCGGAACGTCTCCAAATATTGACTTATGATCTAAGGCGATGCTGTCAGTGTAGACAAATCAATTTGTGGGGCTTCTAAAACAAAACACAATAATGGCATTAGTGATCATCTGCAAGCCCAATATTTGAAATCAGTGTTACACCACTAGCCTTTCTTTTTTAATTTCACCGAAATAAGCACATTGAGACTTCTTAAAATACCACCTTGCCTTAATCCGCTGGAGCTTTTTACCCCCTGCAAACATAACTAAGATTTCAATTCAATGTATGTTATTATGATTATTTTTATCATCATTGTTACTGATCTCAAGGCACACATTTCCGCCTAAAAAGTACATCAAAGCCACCCGTTCTGTAGGCCAATACTCAAATTTCTAATCGCATTCATGTGAGTAATCGACTCAATTTTGAGGCTCACAATATATAATGTAAAATGTCATAAACGTAAAGTTTTAAGAAAATGTGAGATTTGGAAAACGTTTAAAAATGGTAAGGTGTCTTGATTTCATTAAAGACTTACCAAATACCACTATCAGAGAACAACACTGTTGCACATTTTAGGATATTTTACTTTTTGTTAAAGAACACATTTACATAACAACAAAGAATGTTGCAAATATAGCTCCAAAAACACTAGATATACTATCTTAATGCATTTTGTCTTTGTTTGCGTAATTATGACCATAATATTTTTTTTTTCTATTTTTGTGGTACTTACACTCATTTTATTTTGGAACTACAGTCTTTGACGGAACTACCTGTAACACTCATTTGCTGCCTTCCTTAGGTCTTATACAAAAAAAAGAAAGAAAAAAAAAGAGAAAAGAAAGAAAGGAAAGGAAAGGAAAAAAGGGGAATCATAACGTATCCCGTCTATTATATTTTTTACCCTCTTCGAAAAACTGGCCCCTGGTAACCCGCCTTCAATTGCTGAACACACATAGATATACAAACACACACACACACACACACACACACACACACACAGATCCAGATCTCCGGGGGCTGCTGGGACTGTCAACCCTGCTGCATGCGCTGTAGGTTAGGGGCGGTTGCATATTCTAATAAATAACTTCCTCCAAAGCGCTTATTTACTATATATTTACGTTGCTTTAAATGAAAACTTGACATGCGGTGCGATTCGCTGCACCCCCTACTCCCCACCCCCCACTAAAAGCGATCTTTTTATGTGTGTAAAGTTGTGCGTAATTTGCCAGTAAAGTTGGGGGCTGCACACGTTGCGGTGCAAAATGAGGACATCACTGCATTATTTATGATCGACAGAACTTGTATACATTCTTTCAAGTAACCGCTGAAAGAAATTAAGAGAACGGCTGCTCCTTTAACTGCAGCCACTTTTTTTTACTGCGTGAATATAAAAAAGGCGACAGTATATCCGTATGAAATTTTCGATAGTTATATTCTATCATAACCTTTGCATAACTATTTTTCGCAAGCCTTGCCTTCCGGCTTCGCGCATGCGTACTGGACGCGCGCTGTCACCGAGACATTTTTCATCACGCTGGAAACTGTCACCGGTGACGTCAATCACAGAACTCTGACCAATTAGAGAGCGGGATGATTGTTTAGCTCCACGGGCTCCAGCGCCTACCATGAATCTCTATTCAGTATCAAAGCGTCCTGCTGCTGCCTCTCAACCGAATGGGATTCCATGTTGTCTGCAGATAGACTTAACTTTATAAAGTTTTTTTTTATTTCTTTTTTTTTTCATTGCGATTAAAATATATTTGCCATCATCATTATTATTTTGCCTGCTGTCAAGTTATTCTAAAATTAGGAAGTAATGAGCGTGGATGCTTTGGGAAGCCCCGTGATGGACCCTGCGTTTTCCAAACGGAACACGGCGCTGAGATTAGTTGACTTGGCAGGGGCTCACCACCATCACCATCATCACCACCATACCCCTCAGAGCGTGACAGGCTTCCCGGGGTTCGGCAGCCATCCACACTCAATGGCTCACTCGCACCCTGGGGAGATTACTGCGGAACCCCGCCTGGGGCCGAGTCCATTCGGGCCAGAACACATGGGGCACTCCGCGGCCCTCAAAATCAGCCCAGCCCATCATTATCCCCACCACCATCACCACCACCACAATCATCATATGGCAGGCCACAGTGAAGTGGTCTCCAGTCAAACGGGAGCTTTTGGCCCGATTCAGCCGACGTCGGTCCCCTATCCTATGCCCCACACAGCCCAGGCTCTATCCGCAGGTAGGGATTTCCTCATCCGGAGAGATCTGACGGCTCAAACCATGCCCGTACTGACTGAACAGACAGCTGGTTCAGCCTCTCACCACGGAATGTTTGTCTCAACAACAGGTAGCTATCCCGGACACTATGGTCACCACCCTGACGCAGGGAACCACACCACCCTCTTCTCCGGACTCCACCACGAGCAATCTTCCAGCGGATCACCGGGTGGCCAGGCGCTGAATGGACAAATAAGGTTAGGACTACCTGGAGAAATGTACGTTCGGTCTGATCACTTGAGTCAAGTAGCAAGCTCCAGGGCTGATCCCTTCTCCGCCTCGCCTCTGCACGGCTACGGCGGTCTGAATCTAAACATGAATCTCGGCGCTCACCACCACCATCCCCATCACCCCCACCACCACCACCACCACGGAGGACCCGGGGCTTTTTTCCGCTACATGAGGCAGCCGATAAAGCAAGAGCTGATTTGCAAATGGCTGGAGCCGGAGCACTCTCCCAAGAAACTCTGCTCCAAAACTTACAGCACAATGCACGAACTCGTTACGCATGTGACGGTGGAGCACGTCGGAGGACCGGAGCAGGCAAACCACATATGCTTTTGGGAAGAGTGTCCCAGGGAAGGCAAGCCCTTTAAGGCGAAGTACAAGCTGGTGAATCACATTCGAGTGCACACAGGGGAGAAACCATTTCCATGCCCCTTCCCTGGCTGCGGGAAAGTGTTTGCAAGATCCGAAAATTTAAAAATCCATAAAAGGACGCACACTGGTGAGTGTCAGATTTTTATACAAATACATGCATTGGAGAAATATTAACTGCATGAAAAAAAAAATCGTAATTATTATTAATATAATTTTTTCATTTTTGCAGTAGACTTTTTGAAACTTTTTTTCTCGGTTCTACTGTTTCGAATATGCAGCAATAACCCACACGCAACAGACACCTTCTATAATAGTGTGCTACAAGTTACTTAAAGGTTGGCTGTGAAAGAGGAGGATTATGGTACAGCTCACTCATGCGTTTGACGGTTCAAACCTCTTGTTTACACAAAAAAAGACAGAGACCCACGTCATGTCTTATCTAAGAAGCTCAGTGCATGATGAAAAAAAAAAACTGTGAGAGTATTGCATCTTCCACATTTACTCATGCTTTCTTATAATTATCTTTATTAATATTCCACCTATTTTGAATAGACGTTTTAAAATTACACGATGGATTTTGAGTGCTTTTGGTTTTGCATGCAGGTTTATTTATGCATGTGATGAGTCCTTTCCAAACGTCAATTTGTAGAACAGCTTCTCAGTGAGGAAAGCTGATTTTGAATAGTTTCAATGCAACAGGTTGCCAGCACCAGGTTAGAGCGTTTTACTTTATCTGCAGTATGAATGCTAACTTATATGCAGTGCAAACTTAACAGTAAAAGAAAATGAACTAATTGATCAATATGGCTGCATGCTTCAGTGAGCTAGAAGGAAAATAAAGGCCTCAAAATGTCGAGTCAGACTTGTAAATGATTACAGTGAATACCCCCCCCCNCCCCCCCAACATATACACACACACACACAGCACCCCTCCTTCTTCTTCTACATTCCTGCCCCCCCATGTATTATTCATATCATTTGCTCACATTACCTAAATACAAATCTGTTAAATTATTTCTGTGTTTTGACTCCCGAGGGGCCTGGTCTTTTTGGTATCATGTTTAAAACCCAAGCCGAAAGTGTGGTTATGACTAGGGTCTGCCCCTGGGGTCTGTTTCCTCCAACGGTTTCTTGTACTACACTAATATCCTTGATTGGCTCTCTCAACCCAACAGCTGAAGGTCAAATTGATATTCAACCCGCAAGTGTAATTAGACAGAGGCAATTACATATTCTCAAAAGCTTTAATCGGAGGAGGAGAAGGAGAGAGAGAAAAAAAAAATCAGCAGTGGATGATTTCCGTCTAATTTATTCAGATTGTCTTTTTTCCCCCCACATCTTTCTCCCTCATATTTAATCAGAAATACTTAATAATAAAAAGTGAATTTAGATTCAGTCCGCATTTGAGTGGCTCGAAAAGAAGCTGACAGGTTGTGTTACTAATGAATATGCTAAAGACATTCTGTTGTTCCTAGTATTTATCAGCGTTTTCAGTCACTTTTTTTGAGCACCCCCCCCACCACCTCCCTGTCCCATAGACCCACATTCACCAGTTGCATTGCATGCATTGGAAACTGTATTCTGCAGCAACATAAACATTGTTTATTCGAATGAATGCAAACATTAAACACGCGTGGAACATGGTGCAACATAACATTTATTCCTTGGTATCAAAAATGCTTTAATTCAAAGCAAAACTCGCATAAGGTATTAGCTTATATTTAAAAATGCGATTAGTCTGTTTGCACTAAAAGAAATGGGGAAAAAAAGAAAGGGAAATCTAACCAGTTGTAAGTGGGAGACTTAAAAAAAGACATAAAATAACAGACAGGAGTTCATTCATGAACTTTGTAAAGATGAAAATTTGCCTCATGACAATAAGAATAAAAAAAAAACTCTTTCATAATTGTATAGTCAAGTAAAAACAAAGAAACGAAACAAAAAAAAGTTAAATATTTAGATTTCTATACAGCTTTTATAGTTAGTCATATAATGCCGACTGATGGAAAGTTACAGTAAGTGATCTTTGCAGCAATCCTTCATTCTGTGCAAGCAGTTTAATCCGTTTATTTAGAAATTATTTATTATGTGTTTTAAGGGAAAAACCAACAAACAAACAAAAAAACATTACATTTATCATGTGTATTAACTAAATTTAATTCTATCTCCTTGGCTGTCAACAGGTGAGAAACCCTTCAAGTGTGAGTTCGACGGGTGCGACCGACGTTTCGCCAATAGTAGTGACCGGAAGAAGCACTCCCACGTGCACACCAGCGACAAGCCCTACAATTGCAAAGTTCGGGGCTGCGATAAGTCCTACACGCACCCCAGCTCCTTGCGGAAGCACATGAAGGTGCACTGCAAGTCCCCCCCGCCCAGCTCTGGCTATGAGTCTTCAACTCCATCTCTGGTGTCACCTTCTTCGGACTTGGGGCGGGAGCCATCCGGGGGCCCTTCGGTGTTGTCGGAGCCGCCGGCGGGGGCCTCTCAGCAACAACAGCCAGCGAATTTAAGCGAGTGGTACGTGTGCCACAGCTCAGGTGCGAGCGGTGGGCAGACACCACCCAGCGGCCACTCCACGCCAGACCCATCTGAGGAGGTTCCTTACAGGAACCCCCAAACCAGGGACGCGTTCTGATTTCCATCCCCTCATATATTTTCAAAAATGATTGGGTGCCTGTTAGGGCCCTCTGGTCCATATTTTTTGTTTCCTTTTTTGTTTTGGAATAGCCACCGAAACAGACATTCTGAGCCACTTAACTGAAACTGGGAACCCCTTCTGACGCGCTTTCTATTAAAAGACAAATATTTTTTATTATAAATATTTTTTAAGCTATCCAAAACGGCTCGGTGCTTCTTCTGCGAGTTGTGTAAATCACGTAGAAAAAAAAATGTGGTACATTCTTGTAGGCTGCAGGCATGATGGTGTGCAACTTTTTTTGCAAAAAAAATATATAAATATAAATATAATTTCTGCCTTCAGTATGTTTTTTTTTATTTATTTTTCAATCGGACATGGTAATATTTTGTACGATCGAACCAAAGTGCATGTTTAAAAACCGGAGCAAGTTGTACATTTGTAAATTTTGTACACGTTTAAATGTGTTTGGATGTTGGTTGGTTTTTGTAAGGAGCAGTTTACATCTTTTTTAAAATATTGTTTTGTTTATTTTTTCTATGGATTTGTGCAAAAAGGAAAAGATTTCATCTTTTTTTTCATAAGCTTATAGTATTTCGTACATGACGTCAATTGTAAATGTTTTATCAAAGTTAAAATAACAAACGGTGATTTTTGTATCATTGTCAGTGGGTTTTTGTTTCGTCTTAAATCAAGCACTAAATGCGTACCAAACTGCCTTGTATTTCGTGAGTATTTCGAATAAATCTTGTATGAAAGTAAACAACTTTGAGGACTTCAGATCTGTGGGAACAGTTTTTTTTCTTTAGAATAGATATTAAAAAAGTATATTTTTCCAGTAAAAAATAGGTTTTGGACTATTTATTAATATATATATTGCTGTGAGTGTAAACCGACACGCGCACACAACGGTAGCAAATACTATCAACAGTTTTGATTTTTATTTACCAGTAAAAAAAATGGGGTGGGGGGGGTTCTCGTGTTAAATCTTACTTACTCAGCTCAGCTTTGCTTTGACGCGGACTATGGGCTGCGAGTCTGATGAAAGGCTACAATATGCGGATCTAGACTTCAAAGAGCCATTTTGCACAAAGAAACCATTTTTTTCTTCTTTGCACAACGGTGAATCCTCATGGTGAATTAAGATTTCTATAGCAATAGCCAAGTCAAACTCAAATGATATGGGGCCAAGTCCCGAGGACTCAAAAGCCGGCTCCAAAGAATGTAATATTTGCTTCCCATGGGGTAGGAAACGGTAATCTACGTCCTTTATACTGCAGACCAGAGCAGCATAAAGAAAGGGGAAAAAAATATATTCTCTCGCTTAAGGCCTACTTTAGGAAAATCAAAGGAGGAGCCGCTAAAGCGCAGTTGTTCATCGCCATAATAGATTCCCTTTGCAAAAAAAAAAAAAAAGCTCAAAGAAGAACCTCATATTTTAGCGTTCAAACATGGCATGCATTAGACTGTCATGTTTGCAATTTTAATTGCAAGGGAAAACAATCATATTTAACAAACTATTTAAGATAGCGCCATTTTTCGTTTTAAGTTTAAAGCTGAAAGAGGGAAAACTTCTCAGACGAGAGTTTCAACGTGGCCTTGACTCAACCAGAAAAAAAAGGTGGAAGGGGGGGTTGGGAGAGGGGCAATACTGATACTTTTATATAGTTTGGTTAAGTTCATGACAGAAAGCAGTTCCAAAGAGGAGGAGGATGTCTCTCCCCTCTCTCTCTCCCTCTCTCTGGTTTAGATCCTGTAGTTTGTGCAAAAAGAAAGGGGGAAAAAAAAAGAGTTGGGTCTCAATTGAAGGATATTCTTTGAAGTAGGGAGTTAGTATCAGGGAGATTCTTTCTGGGTCGTCTGAACGACGTTGATGACATGGAAAGTCTTTTGTCATCGATTTGCTGGGCTCCTCTCCCTCTCTGTTCAAAGTCTCAGCGTCAAAATAGAAAAGAATGAGCGCAAGCGTCGCAGAAACAAAGAGCGTCCGAAGTTAAAAATGTTGCTGGTTAGAAAATAAATAAGACGGTGAACTTGCAGGAAAAAGGAGTAAACTGAGACATGGTAAACTGTGGTATAATTTTTTTTTATTCCGGTTTAAGACCCTAAAAAAAAAAAAAAAAAAAAATATATAAA
>NW_015150693.1:338367-355288 GCF_000732505.1 Cyprinodon variegatus
TACAAACTTCAACTCCGTTTGAACAGTTTAAGTTAAAAAAAGAAAAAAGCTGCAAAAAAAGCTTTAGTCAAGCTACAAAATGTACAGTACAACAAATTAAAAGGAGAAAATATTTTTTGCTTGTAATATTTCATGCCTTTCATGGATCTTAATATGAAAGATGCCTAATAAGTAGTTTTTTCACATATAAAACTGATTCCTTATGTTTGGAAGATCACCATAACCTCAGAAATGACTAATAGATCAATATGGTACAGGAACGTATGTCCAGGTGTTGCAAAAGTTAAATCTAATTGCATTAATAACATAAAAAATATATAATATTATATAATAAGTTATATAATAAAATAAAACTAGTGCCTTAAATGCCTCCTGTATTAAATATGATGCAAAATAAAATATTTGTTTGAATTAGTCTTGCTTTAGTAAAACAAATATTTTTTTTCTCAACAGAATTAAAATAAAAAAATTAAAATTTATTAAAGAGAAATTAATATTTATTTTTTGAATTATTTGAAAAGTTTTATTTTCAACTTTTGAGGTTTGAATCGTATGGATGATATTACCATAATCAAGTGATATTTTCAAAAAATACAGACCTAGAGATATAAATAACTAAAACGTGCTTTAGCAGAACAGTTTGTAATTATAATAAAGTTTTCTTAAGATTTCATCAGTTGCTAAGACATTTTTCAAAATATCAAATGTGTTGGTATTAGACCCTTTTAAAGTAAATCTGAGAAAATTTATACCCTGATTCCTTTAAGGACCTTTGATCTGACAACAACCTTAGGGTAACGAATCAAGAACAGGTGTGTGTGCATGACAGAGCCCCGTGACCAGTAACAGTCCCTGGAAACCAGTGGCTGCAGGGCAGTTCCACCGGAAATACATATCCACATTAATTACGGCCGTTCGAAAACTCAAAAGAAATGGGAGGTGTACAATTTCCAAAGCGCTACAAAAGCAAAAGAAAATGAATCTATTTCATTTCTTGACGGAGCCTGTGGCCACCACGGCTGCGTCTTACACAGGGCCTCATTTGAGTGTGAAATATCATTTCTTTGTAAAATAATGGAGGCGGTAATCCGACTTCCGGAAACTGTCCGGCGTTTCTGAACAAAGCCCCTTTAATAGGGGGATTAGCAGTCTTGGAGTAAAAGGACCCCTCGCTCCACCTCCCCTATGTCCTCCACGCCTATAACCGACTCCAACTCTAAACCATTAGCACCTCTAGCACCAACCAGGTCATAATTATCAAGAATGAAGTGGACGGAACTGGCTTAATGGAAAAGAAAAGCCAAGGGGTGAAACAGGTGCAAAAGAGCAATAACAATCACAAAGAATGAAAAAAAAATAAAAAAAAATAAAAAGATGGATTAATTTGATCAATGAGGTGAATTTAAGCATTAACAGCGTTTTTATATTTATTTACTATTATTATTTTTTATTTATTTACAGGACTTTGATTGAGTACGCAGAGAAGAGGTCAAAAGCCGAACCGCTCATCCGGCGGAACTTAACCACAACCATAAAGGCTGTCAGGATTGTTAAATATATTTTACTCTGATACCAACCAAGGTTAAGCTTCCAAAGGGAATATTGCATGATCACCCCGGGTATGATATATTGGCCAGCACGGGCTTCCGTCATAAAGATTTATGGTGTCCTTTAAAGCCGAATTAACTGTGTTTGGTGAATATATATATATATATATATATATATATATATATATATATATATATATATATATATATATATATATATATATATATATATAAACATGGTACACCCTTGCGGTCGCTTTTGTAAACAGCAGTCCAAATGCACATAAGTCACTACAGATATATATATATAAAAAAGGGGCATAATTTACTGCTTCTAGTCTGCATTCTTGTACAAATTTTTGGAACTCCTTCAGTGTGAATCGGCCCCCTTTGCCCTCCAGCAGCCAATGTATATCGGGCCCGAACACGGAATTCTAACAACCCTCCACATTATATGGTAGAATGTGCCACATACTTCACACCTGCACCCTGAATAGCGGCTCCCTTTCAGTCCGCGATACGCCTGTTGGCCCTGTTCTCAATGCAGCTGCGTGAGTGAATCGGGCGACCCGCTTATTTGCTCTCTTTTGATCTGAGATCTCTCATTTGATGCGGCAGTTCTGAGCTGAGGACTATCTAGTTAGCAGGAGCCGTCTGATGACTTGTATTATTCACCCCTCGAAGCAGATTTTTAACATGCGTGTGGAGGAAAACTTGTTGCCTCAAATTGGTTTTCGTTTTGTTCGAATATCGTTTGAGTCTATCAGAATGTCTTGGCAGGGGAAGGGGATTTATGCAGAACGTGATCCATTTTTTTCTCCAAACATACGACTTTATTAACAAGTCAGTCAGTCCTTGTATTTATCAAGTCCAGAAAAGAGTTGCAAAAAAAAAAAAAAAAAAAGAGAAAGAAAGAAAGAAAACGTAAAAGCTGTAAGGTTTTTTGTTTAAAGGCATACAATCAAAAAACGTTTCGAATTTTCAGTTGATAATCGATCTTAAAATTTTTTTTGGAACCATCTGGGTTATGCAAATGTTTTCTTTTTTTTCACCTTTGAAATACCGTGTTCCCTTATCTGTTATTATTTGGTGCTATGCAGCTAATGTAACGAACTGATTTTTTTTTTCTGTTTTTGTTTTCTGTGTTTTTATTTTTTAACTTTTCAACCACATTGTCAGGTTTTTTTTTTATACAAATTGCATTTGTTAAAATTGGTTTCCATGAAACATAAACTGAAATTAACTCAAACGATATTTCATTTCAACCAATCGGGTGATATTTGCTATAATTTATTTATGAGTAGACTAACTGGACTGAGCTGTATTTGACTGATTAAATTTCTCTTGACATGTTTTTGTACTTGAAAAGCAATTTCCCGTTTAGGGTATAGGCAATTTTTTTTTAAACCTTTGAATCCGATGGTAATGATATGTATGACAAATTCCTCACAGATCCACATCCAGTCTAAAGAAGCTGTGAAAAAGTTTCACAAAAAAGCTTTACACTGGAAAAAAGGTCTAGAAATAAGTAAACATTTCCTAAATGAAGTGCACTCTTAATCTGAGTAGGTAAATGAGATAGTTTGCCAATGAAATAAATATTTTTAATTTTAAAATAAGATAATTAGATAATATGCACTTGAAATAAGACAATGCAATTGTGTTTTCTTAATTTAAGTATAAATTGAGTTTTTCCATTGGCAAAATTTCACTTTTACCTCCTCAATCCAAGAACAAATGCACTTATTTTAAGAAAAAATGACTTATATCGATTTTTTCCAGTGACACTTAAGACTAAATAATATCAAACATGACCCGACTTGACTTTTAAACTCTCACTTTTATAAAACCATCAAAGTTGTGAAGAGAGTTTACTTTTTCTATCTTAAACTTGATATATTTTAAAAACATTTGGTAACTTCCAGATGCAGCATCGTTATAAATGATATCTGAGATGTAATTCAGTTTATATATCGCATAAAAGAAAAGAAAAACAGGCTCCAGGAGCAGATTTATTCAGTTTATGAGCGCGTTAAACTCCCAACTTCCACGTGATAAAATCCAGCTCAAGAAGCTGGAAAAAGCCAGAGAGCTACTAAAACAAAAATGAAAATACCATATTCCCTTCCTTCACTCTGGAAGTGCTTCACAAACAAGGAAATGGACCGTTTTAAGGATAAAAAGAGGAAAAAAAGATCCCTCCTACTGATTTAGTCAGAGCCATAATGGCAAAAGTGCGTTCACACACTCGAGAAAAGAGACAGTACATCATCATATATCAAAATAACACGCAATATTAGGAGATGCAAATGCTGCCAGCATTATGAATCATTGGTTTGTCTGCACTATTTCACACGTCGGATGGGGAAACGTGCGCACAAACAGACGCGCAAACGCACAGTTTGAGGAGACATATAATGCCCGTGATCACTCTAGCAGTATCAAAAGACTTTGGGTCATTTCGCCATCTCCCGCAGGAAACACATTACGCCTCTCTCGTATTTACATACTCTTTAATATTTGTCAAACATTCATAAATTACACACTAATGAAATGTTCGACGGTCCTTGGAGATGCGGCTAATGAAGACATAGACTTTTTCCTCTTTTTTTGCTTCGTGACTCGTCTTTGTTGGGTTTTAATACCACTCCCTCCATCACGGTCTATTAACTATTATTATAGTTATGTCAGGCCACCGCTGACTCGTTGCGACATGAGGATCACCTGCTGTAGGTGGGCCCGCGGTGGGACACCAAATGACCTCCATCTATAACGCCAATAGCCTATAAAAGTGTTAAACGTTTTCCAGATAATTTTTCCAGCAGTATAACCCCAAAGCATCAGGATGCATATGATTGCTTTCTTTAAAGTGACAGAAATTGAAACTATATGTTCTTTGTATTCGTTCAGAGATTTTTACGCAGCCCATGCGGCGGTTTTAGTGCAAAATGGAAACAGAAAGCGGTGCGCTCGGCTTGGGTGTCCCATAAGAGGAACTTGGACAAAGCAGCAGAAGAGCAGAAGAGAATGTGCAAAAATTTTAATTATAGAGAAGTGACGCCAATGAAATCAAATTCATATGTGGTCATACTTTTTAATTTTATTCGATTTATTAACCAAAATCTAAAAATACACAGAAAAACAACAAAGAAACGAGCAGAATAAACGGTAGCAAAAAGAAAAAAAAAAAGAAATGTCGACTGTATTGTCAGTGCGACAAATATGGATCCTCGGAGACGTGTTTATTTGACAGAGCAAATCCCCAGCGTGTCAAGATTGTCATATTCCCCCTTTTCAATGTCCAATGCAAATGTCTCGGCAGCAGCATGACGCGTTTATTACTTTGTCAATCATCTGGAGACGGGCAATATTGAAACAAACGACTCCACGTCTGGTAATAGAATAAAAGCCACTGCAGTATTGTTCAGTCTTATTCTAACTTATTTTTTTTTTTATAACCTTTCAAACCAAAACTATTATTGTTATGATTATTAGTAGTAGTTTTAATATTAGTAGGAAGAAGTAGTTTTGGGGAGAAGGAGATCATCTTTCCAGTTTCATTCGCGCTCTGTCAGGATTATCCTTCTTGTCCACGAGTCAGTTCAACAAAAAGAGGAAGAAAAAAAGTTTTAATAAGATTCCCTTTTTTCTGATTTCTCCCCCCACTTGGTTTCAATAATAAACCCACCACTGCGACATTCTTTGAGCTTATGCGCTATCTTCATATACTGATTTGTGTAGCCAAGGAAACTGCTCAAACCGGAGGAGAACCAATGCTTACAACTGTTTATTATTTTTATTCTGCCAATGTAACTCCTTTGAATTTATACATTTTCTTTTTTACGGTTGACAAATATTCGTTTGGATATAACTTAAAATAAATGAAGGGAATCCAAAGCAGTCAGATCAGGCTCAGTGAAAGGTAAGTGTTGCTGAATGATAGGTGAGTGTGCGTCCCTATCTCTCTCTTATTCCCCTTCTTTCTGTCCTTACCCAGACGCCAGGGCTGTCTAATTTCCAGGTATAATTAACTTTATGCTCAAAATCAATTGTTTCCTGTACGCAGCCAGGGTCCAAGACTCGAAGCAGCGAGAGGCCTAT
This sequence comes from Cyprinodon variegatus, assembly GCF_000732505.1. Taxonomy (NCBI): domain Eukaryota; kingdom Metazoa; phylum Chordata; class Actinopteri; order Cyprinodontiformes; family Cyprinodontidae; genus Cyprinodon; species Cyprinodon variegatus. The sequence continues at coordinate 344,016 of NW_015150693.1, forward strand.
TTGAGCATGTGAGAAAGCAGGAAGCAGCTATACCTGCCACTCATTAAGCCCACAAAAACTCAATACAAAGAGGGGGGAGAGAAAGGGATTAAACCTGCTAGTTATACCTGCAGTGCAATTAACACTACTTATTCTTCTAATCCTTCTGTTCTGGAAATAATTCAGTATGCAATATTGACGCAAAAGACAATTCCGATCAAATGTCTAAATTATATAACAATGTATTTTATTTTGCCATTAAAGTGTGGAAAGATTATTAAGTTCCTCGTTAAAGCAATCAGTAAGCTTGGCATTTATAATAAAGTAAGTGTGGATTTTTCATCTGAATCAAGTCATCTCCTTCCTCCTTCTCCTTCCTTAAGCTTGAGGCGGATATAATCACACCGCCCTTTTGGAAACGGAGGTAAAGCTACAACTCTTTGTGTCTGTTGTGTTGTAGGTAAATCGCAGCACACTTGAACTGAAAGAGGACTTGACCTTTGCCTTTATGCTCCCCACCCCAATGTTTGTCTAAATCACAATCGTCCTTTGTGCTGGGGGACATGCGCGGCCCGCGACACGTCCCATTTAAGGCGGATGGATGTTCCCCCCATCGCACAAAAGCGCAGAGCGCGTCAGAGGCGCGCTTGGAAACTTTTCTAAAAAAAAAAAGAAAATCTAAAACCTTAATGTAAGAGGACTACTGACGGAATGCTGGATAAAATTGACAAGAGAGAATAAAAAGCTTAAAATACATAGATTCAACTGCAAATCTTTAATCAGATACAAATTTTATAGATTTTCTAGACAGGATGAGATCATTTTCTTTTCTTTCTTTTTATAAGATTTATGCCAGCAGTTTTGTGGTTCAGTAGATTTTCAAATGAATTCCATTTCTCTTAAAAAAGTATGATAACACAGCATAACTTTACTAAACTTTATCTTTGTCATCAACATAAGTTTTTAAGCTCTATCTTTTTTTAAAGGTCTACATTTCTTAGAGATTTTAGGATTTATGATTGACAGAAGAACACAAAACACATCAACCATACTGTTAAACTAGTGTTCCAAATAGAATAAAAATAATAGAAATAATTTCTGACCTCCTCATCCACATATTTTAACTGTTATTTATGTCTATAGCCTACACAATAATGTTTTCTTATTTTAACAGATACAAAGTAAGCAAGCGGTAAATACAATTATAAGAAATGTATTATCAAATAATTTCTGCATTTTTCAGATTGAGTTATTGAATCTTTTTTTCTGCTGGTTTTATTCAAAGCTTTTTTTCACCATTCAGCACATAAGGATTAGGTGTTGGAGTTTTGATGCTATAGCTACAAAAACACTCCCCACCAACACCACCTTTAAAATAAAAAAAGCCCTTTTTGACACATCACTGTTGCATTACTCTTGTCAGTTTTCACAGTATCTTTATTTTGAGCAGGCTCATTGAAGCCCTTTTAACTGTCCTCTCTGCTCCACTCAGAAAGCTGCGGACGGTTTCATTGGGAGCGATAGAAAAACACTATAAGGGAGGCAGTAAAAGCACCGCTGTTTATGACAGAAGGGGACATGATGGCGCTCCCTCAGCCTATAGGGGAGCGGGAGTGCGTTCATTTATCATGACTGCATGGCAGCGTGTGAGATGACAGAGAATGCAGAGTGGACCCCCTCCTCTATTTTTTCTTTATCATGAAGCTACACTTAGATGACTCTCTATGATGATGATGATGATCATAACAGCTGCCCCGCTCTTTTTTTTTAGCCTGGGCTGAAGTTGGGGGAGGGTTGGTGGTGTCCCCCATGTTTGGTTTTCCACATTTACATTTACCTTATACCAGAACATGTCTGTGAGTGGCATCTTTATCCACAAGAGAGATACTCCAAGTCTTGGTTGGAACTGAAAGCCTCAACTGGTTCCCACCTCAAGGTGCTTATACTTTGACATTATGTAATAGTTCCATCTCAGTTCTACAGTCTGAAAACCACAGCAGCTAAACATAATCTGATTTGCACCAAAAACTTACTTGATTACACATTTCATAAGAAGAGGCATTGACTCTAAAGTCCATCTTCCATTGCACCCTCTTTTAAAATTTGTTCTTAAGTGGTGATAATCCGCAAACAAAGATTTGACTTACTCCACTGAGTTTACCACTGAAGGACTGACAACGGTTTCTGAACATCATAATTAAAGTTTGAGGCAGATTTGGAAATGGGAAGACGCAGCCTTGAAGGGATAACAAGAATGTGTGGAGTTTCCTGAGCCTAGCATTAAGTCTTGAGAAAGCTCTGCAAATGTAATTCCTGTTTAGGTAGCACACTCTTTGTTCTATATTTTATTGTCTGTACAAAAATCTAATTGCTGCAATCAACAAGTTTTCTAGAAGAACAAAGAATGTACACCTAGAATTAGCTTAATGTATTTATTGTTTGTCATGACTGGTCTTGGTAATTATTTGGTTGCACGGGATACCAAACTACTTCTAGCCCAAGTGCTCATGTATTTCTAAATGTGTGGCTAGACGACATGAAACCCCATGACAGTTTGAATGTTTTAATCAGTAAGAATAAGACATATATGGTACATAATTTTTTTGTAAAAGAAGAGTTCATGGACAAATGCCCAAAGAAGACAGCTGGTTCATTCATTGTACTTGTAAGTTGGATTTTTATCTGGAATGCCTCCAAATGTTGAAGTTGGAAGAGTGACATGACCTGACTTCCACAAGAATTGCTGTTACTTGCATCAACAGTAGAAAAACATTCTTACTTTAAGTTTTTATTTATTTATGTGACATTGAATAAGTCTTATACTACTTCTCACTGTTTAAAAGATGATGTTTCAGTGCTGTATATGTGTGCAAAATACTGTCTATACAATGTGTTAGTCATTGTTGTAACAGTGGCTATGTGAACAATATACAAAGCTCGCAATGACTATGGTGCGGCTGCGGTCCTGATCCAGTGTAGGTTTGCTGTGAAGGCAAGCAAGAGCTTGATTTTTCTGAAATTCATCAGAGCTCTATCTTTTAGTGCCTAACCTGTCCAGTTTGTGTTGGTTCATTTACAGTGCTGGCCAAACATCCTTTGTACAGAATTTTTCAGTTGATCAATACGAACTTGGTAAGCACTGCACCATGGCTAATGTGATTGTGCATACTGAGTGCGTACAGCCAAACCGTAGTTTGTGCGAGCCTTGATGAAACTTTTACAAGCAGTAAACTGGAATACTGCAACTCAGAGATTATGTTAGTGTGGCTTCCCATTTCCAAGGTAAATGGAAGTAAACAAATATTTTACTCTCTGACTTGGAATTCCACCTTTCAGGTTGGTCCAGTTTAGATACCGTAATCTAATCATAGTTTTAATTAAGTGCAAGGTGCAAGTACAAATAGAATGACCATATGAAACCACATACCCCCTTCTTTGCTTTTAGTGTAATTTAGAGACTTGGGTACAGTGCCACATACAGTACCGGCATAGTTATTGCAACATATTGACTAAGAAAAGATCTTTACCATTTCCTTTCAGTGTCACAGTTTCTGGGCACAATTATGAGTTACTTGCAGTGGAATATTTCACACTTTATAGCTGTATAGTCATGGAATTTATGCACTTTATTTGAAGTCGATCAATTTAAGTATTTTGTTAATACAACTTATAGTAAAAATCAGCTCCCACAAACAATTATAAGAACCCAAATAAATGTAAGTATATTAAAATAAAAAATTAAGCTTTTTTTTTGGCTTCCATAATGCATAATGAAAATATTGTTTCCATAACAAAACATAAGTGTTGGACAGGAAATTGTTTTCATAAAAGTATGAAATTGTAGTAAGATGAAATGACTTAGGTATAGAGTCAAAAAATTGGAGACGTGAATTCACGCAAAGCCTATTCCAATGTTTCCAAAATACTGTACATTTTTTTAACCATGACTAACATTTGATGAAGACATTTCAGTCTTCCAACAGCATAAATTTTGCAAAAGACTTGAAATATCATTGTATCATTTTAAGGTATGTCTTATACATGTACAAAAACCTCAAAACAGGTGAAAGTACCTCCTTAATCTCTGATGATACCCAGTCCAAACAAGGCCATTTTTGATCATCAAAAATTATGAAAATTATCCTTAGGGTGTAAAGATTTTTATCTTGTGATTCAAAAGTAGAAAACAAAACGTAATAATAATAATATAATAATAATAAAAACAATATAATAAATCATAATAATAACTAATAAAACAAATGTACATATCATTATTATTAAACAAATTGTATAGGATTCTTTCTGCCTAGTGAAATTAAATAAATCTTTTTTATTTATTTATTTACAAGTAAATCCTGTGCTTTGCAAACTTCAAAGTCATGATGAGGTGCAACTATTATTCTCTTGTAATTTTCATGCCTAGAGTGTTTAGAGGAAACTTGGGTTGGCACAAAAAAAAATGTGCTTGGGCCAAGGGGCCCATATTCCCTGAAACCCAACTTTGCATCTATTGCACTTAATATCTTAGAAGCTTTGCAAAAATAAATGACATTTATGTGAGTAATGACAGAGAAAAGAGTTCTTGCAAAGGCCACATTGATTCTTCTAGCTTTGTTAAAGTGGAACTTAAGAGAGGAGAAAAAAAGAAGTCTGTCATCCTCTCCTCTCCATAACTCTGTTTCTTCTCACTCCGCAGATCAAAGGCCTCGAAAATTGGTGTCCCAAAGATGTACATTGTTAGGATGACAGGGGCTACAATGCAGCGAGAAAGCGTGGTCTATCAGACATGTCAGCCTGCAGAAAGAAGAGGGAGGAGAGGCGGAGAAAAGGGTCCTGGGTGTCGATTTAATGCCCCTGACTCTTGGAATTCAAAGCTTTTTAGCTGCAGCCAAGTTGCTTTTCCTCCTCAGGATTCTTCAAGGGAGCATCTGTAGTCCATGTCTGGTGGGAAATAGTTGCTAGACATTTTCACAGCAGGGGGCCATTAGATGTGAGTGAGTCAAAATTTGACTTGACAATAAAATCACTTTTTTTTTTTTTTCTAGAGTGCACATATTAGGTTTAGAAGTATCAAGAAAAATACTCGCATTTATGAAAAAAAAAATTTAAACAATAGTAAGGCTCATGAATCTTGAAATCCACTGATGAGGCCAATTGTTTGAATTTAATATTTAAAACTAGTGAATAATGTGTTTGAGAAAAGATAATTCTAAATCCTTTGAGTACAAAATCTAAGAAATGGTCAACTAACTTAGTTAAATGCTATGACATTACTAAAATAGTTTTGCACAGATTATTATTTTTTATTCCTGCAAAGATTTAAACACATTTTTCCCTTAATGTGAAAAACATTGAGGTAGTAACAAATATTTTAAATAACCAAGAAACTACAAATATACGTTTTCCCTAGCAACATTTAGCATTAGCCCCTTCACTTATTTAGTTAAAAGCCTTAGCTTTATTGTAACAATAGGACAAAGTGCGTCCAGAACACTAGTAAAAGCAGAAGACAAGCTTTTTTTAACAAGATGGTTTCTTACATTTTCCTTTACCAGTAAGATATTCTACTCACTCTGAAACTATAGCTTGCTAACACATTACAATTATCAATTAACCTTATAAAGCTGTATAAATAAAAAAAATAGTAATAAAATAAATAACACAACCTAGCATTTTGTTTTCCTCTAAAAAAGTATGTAATTTTGAGATGTCAGGGTTATGTAGTTTAGCTTGATACCAAACTGGAATTAAGCATAACTGCTGTAGCTATAGTAGCCAAAAATGGATGTAACCTTTAATTCTCATTACAATATTAATCTAACAGTTCATAACTTTCATCAAGCTAAAACAATAACTTCTAATGCAAAAAGATTAAAGCGTTGCCCTTACCATTTGCTATTGCAGGGATACCCAATGTGGGGGTCGAAAACCACTTGGGGGTCACGAGACATCAAGCTGGGGGTCATGAAATGGTTTTTTACAATCACTGTGATTTGATCCCTGAGCTATATAGAGGGATAAAATATATGACTAAATACATAAATATGAATGTTCCATATAATAGGTAATTGTACCGTGAAACTAGTAAATATTACATTTATCTATTCAAATTTTTTTAAAATAATAACTATACCAATAAATGAAAAAAATCACAAATAAACTATTAAAACATGTTTTGAATAATCAATTAAATCGTTAAATGTCATTTGAATAAAGATATTCATACAACAATTAAAATAAAGTACTTGATTTTCTATATACATTTGAATATAGAGTAAAATAATTATAAGCATCTTTAAGGGGTTGCCAGTCTTTTGTGTAGTTATTTTTGGGGTCACAGTCTGAAATATCTGGGAACCCAGTGCAATTGGTTATGCAGTTAATAAAAATTATATTTAGTGAAACCAATCTTTTTTGTTAAATTTAAGTTACCACGTTTGGAAATGATTTAACACCAATCTAAACCTGCCATGTTTGTGAAACTAACCGGTGTGTAATATTGCATCTAAAAACCTGTATTTTTACGGTTAAATCATATTACTTATATTTAGGTGGGTAATTATGTTTACCCTTCAAACTTTATGGGTATAATACACAGGTCTACTAGCCTAATTTAACACAAAAGGAAACTAAAACATTGATGTTGGTGACAACAGAAGAGCCATATTTGTGTCTCTGGAATTACCCTGCTGCTCCAGCATATTCTGCAATCGATGCAGTTCAGATTCCCCTTTGTAAACATTTGTTGTATCTGATGATTTGAGAACTGGTTACTTGAGCTAGGGTAGAGAAAGTACCCTGAGAAGAAAACATTAGTACAGATATCGTTCTGGGATTAACAATTTCAAGTGTATTGTAATAAATATCTTTTTTGCACAAAACAGAGTGCAGAAAAAGTCTAAGTCCTATAACATGTGGTTTTTGCACAAATTTGAAAATTTTTAAGGTTTTTAATCGAAACTTTAAAGAGGAAATTATACAAAAAAATAATATAAAGAAAGCATAAATCAAGCTCTTTTGTTGACATTTTTAAAAAGTAAAAACTTTAGCCACACCTGGTATTGAAATAAACTGTTATTTAACTTCCACTTGCATTTTATTCATCCTCTAAACCCCGCAGCAGAGAGGGAAACTGATAACTGAAATGTCTCAATTCTACATCTGTGCACATTTACACATGATCCTTCCACCTTTTGTGGCGACACAGGAAAAAAAAAAGAAAGAAAAACCAACACTAAAATACACAGGACTAACTGGAGACCAGTCCCTTTGTTGTGCAAAAGGCAGCTGCCCGGCCCTCTATTATGAAGGAGCAGACTGACCGCATCCTTCCCCACTGCCCCCTCACCAACCCACTGCACAAAAAGAGAGGGATGTTCTGCTTGCATGGGCAACACTGTCGTTCCAACCCTTAGCAGTCCTCTTACACTCCATTGAAAGGAGTGGGAGTAGTGGACACAGCCTGATCTGTTGAGTACAAAAGGCCCTGCGTAGAGTCCCATTGGAGTGAAAGGAATGAAGGGGATGGAAATCCATGAAAGAAGGTTGCAAGGCTTAGAGGAAGAACGGAAGTTTTGTTGTTGTGCTTGATTTCCCTTCTGAACTGAAAGGATGGAGTGGCTGGGTAAACCACTTGTAGGCAGTTTGCTCACCTTTTAATTGGAAGACAACAATTGTCATTGACGGCGTGCAGATTCTTTGCAGAAACACAGCATATTCAAATTAAACTGATCTACTTATATATAAATCTCTTCCATACTTATGAGATTTTACATGTTACCAGATACTGCAGATGCCAAGCATCACTGCAAGCAAAAATTGGTTGAAAAGACACTGAAAAGACGACATGATTTATGTCCAAACGACGTCTAAATTTGAATGAAAAGTGAAAGATGAAAATTTTCAGATCATTGAAAAGATGTTGGAAACTGGGTTTGCAACGTCTTCAGGGTCTATTATTGGACCAAAATGGGGCAGAATCTGACAGACCAAACACAGCCCAATTTTTACCAACTATTTCTGCACTAAATCAAGACTATAGACGGACCGACCAGATTTGGCCTAATAACCAACATCTAAATGACATCTGGTGTTTGGCGGGGTACTTTATTATGTTCTGTATCAGAGCCAGTGCTGGCTTTTGTATTAATTGGCCTTGGGTTGGACCCTCTTCCTGCCCAAATAAAACGCTTTCACAAATCCCAAATTGAGTTTTACATAATCTATTATCAAGGCAGGCAATTTTAATCAAAGTTTGACCAATCGATAAATTTAGGCTTTCATGCTTTTCTCAATAAAAGGTGCAGTTGGTGCTTACAGACACTTATAAAAAAAAGTTGTCATGTACGTGGTAAATAACAGTAAATGTGTTCTTTTTTTGGGTCTTTTTAAGGGGAGGAAAGCTTCTTAGACTTTCTAAACTGCCTCTCATAGAATCTCAATCGCTTTGGTTATTACCAGTTCTTTAGTATGTAAGCAGTCATTCTCCGAAGTGGAGCAAATGTCTAAGAAAGAAACAGAAATAGTAAATTAAAAAAAACACTATATAGTAATTTGTATTCAAATAGCAACTTAAGCATCTTTAGAAAGGTAGTATCAAGCAAACATTTTAACCACAACACTACAGAAACTAGCAGCGTGCTGCAATTTTCTCTGAAGTGGTAACAACGTAGCAGCAAAGTACAAAATAGTATCTACTTCTGCACTATATATAAACTCAGATTTCAGGGGGGAAAAAAATAAATGGCACTGTGGGTTAGTCAAAAATGCAGCAGATTTTAACTCCGGAAAGTTACCAAAACATGCATGAGATTTGAGGGTTAAGTATTGAATATGTTGCCTGTAAGAGGAAGGAGGAGAGGCCTGTGTCCCCTGGGGAATCCCATGCTGGCAGGGTTTATGTGGACACACACGCACTTTCAACAAGGATCCAACATGAGCCTGTTGTTTCAAAATGGCCTCATGATTTATACCCATCTAGGTTTTAAGGGGCTTGTCATTTCTGCTGAAATAGAGGTGTTGACAGCCACACTTGACAGCTTCTGGCTCATACTGTTTTTATGTTGGCACGGCATTGCTGTTTCATGCGCTGAATTGAATAATCACCACATAGGCATGCTGTACTAAGAAGAGAATGCATTTGTTTGTTTTGCTTTGGCTTCATGGATAAAATTCAAACAATCTTGAGGATCTTAAATTGCACTGTTCAGCAATAAAAGAACAAAAGCAAGACTTTAAAATTGTCTCTTGGGCAAATACAGGTAAGCATTTTGAGAATTCAGTTCAAATGTAGGTGAGTTACAAAACGAAAAATTTTTTGTTCAGTAGTATTGTGGGACCTTTTGAAAAGGTCACATTGCCTAAAAATGTGCTCTAAAGGCACATTCCACAGTCCACAGTCAGACATGGCACAGTCAGGCTGTTTCAACCACATCAACATTAATGTGGGCCACACAGCTACCCCTAGTCAAAAAAAAAAAAAAAAAGCACTCATGAGTTCTCAATCTATAGATAGCAAAGGTCTGTCTCCTTGTGACTCCACTGAGAAGGTTCAACAACTGACACCAGGCATAGGCAGCTTTCAGAAGAACTCAGCCCAAAGAGGCTGGCTGATTAGGCGGAAAACCATGCTGCCTGTGTTAACTTGTAACATAGATCCGTTGGTGGTTACTGCACAGCAGGTCTCACACATCATGCATAAATAAAGGAGACCCTGTGTTTTCCTACGAAGTTATTCCAGACTCGAGTGTGTGCTATTTTAACTCTGTGACGCCGCATGGCCACCTTGCAATATAATTACATCATCTTGAGCCTTGTCATTCAGTCACTAGTATGTGAAGCATGTAAACTCCATGGTTAGTCATGTATCACCCTGCTCTGTTTGACGTTTACGCACAGCAATGGTCTCGTGTAACTATGAGCATATAGTGTTCAGTCAAATATTTAATGCCTTGTAAAACAGTCAAAAATGTGTAATGTACAGTGAACGAAAAGGTTCCTGTCTATGAGAGGAAGTTAAAATAACTCTAACAATATTGTCAGCAGACAAGCTTCTTGTTTGTACAGTAGTCTGAAGAAATTTCGTCCCCTTTAAATAATATTTCTGATTATTTTCTGTTTTTTTTTGTTTTGTTTATTAAACTTGAAAGTTTTAGATCATGAAGTATTTTTTACCATCACTAATATTACTAGAAGAAATACAAAATGTGGTTATAAAATTGTGATCCAGGGAAATGTGATTATTGTTCCGAATTGTATTTATTAGTGGACAATGGCTTTGTGTTTCAAAGCGATCTCCTTCTTAGAAAGGATTTTCCAATGCTTTTAAGACCAATGATTGTCAGTGACTTACATTCTCATGTTTGAATTTTCAAAAATTGTGAGTCTACTTTTAGATGTCACAGGGGCTCTTTTTAAATGGTTTTGTAATTCTGCAGATAGACACTTATAACTCTTGGGTGTGGCTAGTGAAACTCAACCAAAAAATGAAAAAAGCCTTCAGTTATGCTGACACTTTCTCTAAAGTAAAATTAAGCATTTCTGGAATAGCCTCTCTGGAATTATAAGCAGCAATTTTGTCGTCAGCATACTGTTCATCTAAAGGCCAAATAACAGATCTCTACAAGACCCTTAAAATGTGGGTCAAAGAAAGAGAACACTTAGTTTGCTCTTAACTCTGGTTTCAATTCTATCCAGAAGAATTTATGTTATCAATGAAAATACAATGCTGAGGCCTCTGTAGATTCAAACTATGAAAATTACTTCTCAGACAGGTCATCATTTTGGTTGAGGTTTTAAAATGGGTTTCTAAAAGCAACACATACCATCATGAATTTTTATAATTTCTAATGATTGGATTTTATATCAGAATTTTACACCTATTAGTTTTCACTCTATTGTTTAGAAAACTAGCAGCAATATAATTAAGATATAAAACTAATAGGTAGGTAGGTAGGTAGGTAGGTAGGTAGGTAGGTAGGTAGGTAGGTAGGTAGGTAGGTAGGTAGGTAGGTAGGTAGGTAGGTAGGAAGGATATAGATATATATGATATGAAAGATAATTTAGTAAAATAAAATATTGGTTTTGAATTTGGTACTGGACAGTTTGTCCAGTACAATTAAATAAGCTTGCTCATGAATAGTGAATCAACATACTGTACCTGTCAACAGGTGTGGAAGTCTGACTGCCTCAAAGTGTTGCTCAACAAAATTTTAGTACAGGAGCTCCTTCATACGGTGGCCCTGAAGTGCAAACTGCAACTACAAATCTAAAAGCGCAACTACTTTAAGGAAATC